>NC_092166.1:41155921-41438421 GCF_045791955.1 Oncorhynchus clarkii lewisi
CACTTCGGAAACAGCATCCATGTCCCAGACAACTGGTCAATAAATGGAAGGGTAAGTAATATTTAACAGACAAATCTATATCTGAATATAGCATACATATTATTTAAGATATACAATATACCAAACCCCCATTCCATGAAAACTTTGACCTAACCAGCACCATCACCCACTTACCCCAAGGTGGCTCAACATACCCTGCCCATACCAGGGGTAAGTTGTGCCAAGAGATAACTTATTTTAAAATAAAAATGGTTATGTTTACATGAATTCTGATTATTTTCAGGGATACACAAAATCCTGAAATATATGTAGAGTTCTTTGTTAGAAAGAAAACTATATTTCCCTGGATGTAGTGTTGCTGAATGTAAAAAAGGGCTCAACTTACCCCACTCTCCCCTAATGCTTGCGGAGTTGAAATGTACTAAAGAATCTATTGTTTTAAAACAAGTTTATTCCCCATATAAGGTTCAACTTCACACAGCTATTCCAAGAAAACAAGCAAGCAGCATGTGAGTGGGCAATATGAACACTATAAACAGCAGAGGGCACTGTAGAGCAGATGTCTGCCTGCCTAGTACATTCCACCTGTAGCTCTAGACAACAACTACAGATTTTCTTTATTTTACCTTTATTTAACTAGGCAAGTCAGTTAAGAACAAATTCTTATTTTCAATGACGGCCTAGGAACAGTGGGTTAACTATCAGATGAATTAATGAAGTTTCAAAATGATGGTAAATATCCCCAGATTCCCATGTTTTCCAGGAATCCCAGTTGGAAGATTCCTTGAATCACGGAATAAGAAGGACATCCGGAATCAACTAGGATTTCAGAAATGTACTGCAATTTTTTGAAACACTATGAATGAATCAATAATAACTTATATCCATGCATTGCCACTCAAGAAAATGCAAAGCTAAATGGAAGATGAAAAACATCAGTCTTGCATGGAGTAAGAGAAGAGAGGAGGCATGCGAGGTTTAATTGTATATCAATTAGGTAAACCCATGGTAAGCCCATGTCGAGCACACACACACACACACACACACCTGTAACTGGTCATGGTGGTGCTGACTACAGTGGGGCTGGGGATACGTGCTACTGTGGTGTGGACCGTCACCGATTGTGAGGACAGAGCAGAGACACTTTATATGTGCAGAAAGGTGTCCCACATAGACAGGGACAGTCACATAGGGAAAGGAGTCACAGAGAGATAGAGAGAGAGATAGCGAGAGAGAGAGAGAGAGAAAGAGAGATAAAAGTGAGAGAAGTCACAAAGCAGCAGACAAGAGAATCAGAGAAAAAAAAAGAAGTAGACGGGGGAAAAGAGTCAAACAAGAACATCACAAGAAGAGAGATTGGAAAGAATATCTTTGCTTTGGCCAAGAGTTGTCATTTTTTTACCCTTCCATTGTAAACAAAATGAGGGCAAGGCAGCACTTAGTAATGATCAGAGAGTGTCAGACGTACGTGTGAGCGATGTCCACTTCCTCATTGGTGATAGGCTGTGTGCGCGCACGGTCCTGGACTCGTCTCAGGCGCCTCTCCACGGCAGGGTTACGGGACCGCGGTTTGGGGACGCTATCTGTGGTCTTCTCCAGCTCCTGTGGAGTGGAACGAAGAGACACATGCTTATAGTAAATCTCTGCTCATCAACAATATGCATCAAACCATGGGAATATACTATTTGCGACGGTTCCCCGACACAGATTAAGTCTAGTCCTGGACTGAAAGCATGCTCAATGGAGAATGTCAATTGAAATCGTTTTAGTTCAGCACTAGGCTTAATATGTGGGAAACCGGCCCTCAATGTAAACAACTACACACAAGGCAGATACTGTACCCTAAATAGTGACCTCTTAGCAGCCACACTCATCTTAGCTCTCTCATCAAGCTTCTCTTCGTCAGCTGAAAAAGGGAAGGGCGAACAATTGTCAGTCCACAACACATCCACAATACTAAGGTAAACCCACTG
The DNA here is from genome assembly GCF_045791955.1 of Oncorhynchus clarkii lewisi. Taxonomy (NCBI): domain Eukaryota; kingdom Metazoa; phylum Chordata; class Actinopteri; order Salmoniformes; family Salmonidae; genus Oncorhynchus; species Oncorhynchus clarkii. The sequence goes on from NC_092166.1 coordinate 41,157,895, forward strand.
AGGAGTGCAATTCATGGGTTGAATTTTATTCATTTCAGAAATTACAAATTGACCCCAACCCTGGTGTGAATGTATTTCCTTGACCTCAAACACATGTAACCTAAAATCACCCTGCCAGACACAGTAAATGAATCTAGAGGAGGTTTATTCTTTGTTCAACACCATTCTAATCTTTGTTAACCTCAACAAATCCCTCAGACACATCCATCCATTGTGTTGTCAGATGGTGAGCATTATGGCTAATGAATAGTTATTCAACTAAGAGTGGTGTTGGTAACTAAATAAAGCAAATCATCTCCACTGATACTTGCCTTCTGGGTTCTGTAGCTCGGTTGGACTCAGACGAGACCTGAGGGAGAAAACAAACAAGACATTGATCCAAATAGACTCAAGAATGGTCTTTTGCTATACGGCACAAGAGACACATTTATTGAGAGCATAAAATCCCCATGGTCTGCACCATGTATCCCACAAACTCCAGGGGAAGAAAGAAAAGCCACTGTCCACAGTGCACCCACTGGTGATCTTAGCAAATGTATTCTGTGTACCTTTTCTGAGAGACCTGTCCCTCAGGGCCTTCAATACCTATCAGACTCTGCAGAGGTTACGGACTGTCCTAAACCTCTCACCTATCAGACTCCAGCCGCTCTGCAGAGGTTACGTACTGTCCTAAACCTCTCACCTATCAGACTCTAGCCGCTCTGCAGAGGTTATGGGCAGAGTCCTAAAACCTCTCAGATATCAGACTCTAGCCGCTCTGCAGAGGTTATGGGCAGAGTCCTAAACCTCTCACCTATCAGACTCTAGCCGCTCTGCAGTGGTTATGGGCTGCGTCCTAAATCTCTCAGAGGACTTGCGGATGTCTCCAGGGGTGATGTAGCGCCGCGGCCTCCGTGCTGTGCCACGCTCCCGATCAGCGCTCCCAGCAGCCGGATCTACTTCCATGGCAGTAAGCTCTACTTTAGTTGGCTCCCTTTGTAGGGTCACGTGTTGGGATGGAGAGAGCGACGAAGGCAACAGAAAATGAGGATAATAGTGAGAGAACGAACGGCAAGGTCAGTTTTCTTCCACAGCAATCCAGACATCCAGGTTAGAGGTGAAGTCACGCACAAGACGATCACACCGCAAAAATTAACTGTCCCCAAAATGAGGGATTTTGTCACCAGCCCAATTGTGTCCGAACCCACACACAGCACAACATGCAGCAACAAACCCCATCAAGTTTGCCCAACAGGCTGACAATAACAGAATATGTCCAAGCAGCTGGCTAAACAAATAATAAGTTATCCCCCCATACTTGCTTAGAAGATCTCTTGATATCACGTTTGATTATTCAATATACTGCACTCAAAAAACACACAAGCAGAAACATCTCAAGCCTCATGTTAGGATGAGAGTCTATATTAGTGTTAGACAAAGCAAACTGATTAAAGAGATTAAACATGCTGTTCCACCTACAGCTCCGGCTTCCTGTTGGCGTTCTCCAGATATGAGTGTCGGAGCTGGGCCACGGAGACCCTGGTATCCAAGGTCCCCACCTCCCCATTGGGCAGTACCCCCACTGCCACCCCTCCCTCCCTGGCCAGGTGGGCTGCCATGGTAGCCTCTCTGCTGGCGGCTGCCCTCTCCATGCTCCTATAGGCAGCCGAGCGCTGACTTACGCCGATGTCGGACATGGAGCGCGTGCGGACTTTGAGCTTGGGGGGCCCAGCCTGCCCGGCTGGCTCCATGCTCCTGTGTCTGGCCTGAGGGAGGTAGGCACCCCTCTGGAGGTAGACGGCCGAGTCACCCTGCTGCTGGTCCTGCAGGCCGTGTTGACCTTGGAGGTCCTGCTGACTCTGGGGGTGCGGATGCTGCTGGAGAGGCTCAGGAGCCTGTTGCTGCTGGCTGGGCTGGGAGTGGGAGGTCTCCATGCGACTGACTGGACCTGTCTCCTTTGTGTCCTGGCTGTGGCTGGACCAGTGCTGCTGCTGCTCCCTGGGCCTAGTCTCCCACTCCTCCGAGTCCGCCCGACTCGTTCTCCTCCCTCCAGACTTATAGCTCTCATACTCCATGGCGGTTGAGGTGGTGGAGTCGTCCTGGCGGCTGACTGGCCCCAGGTGGGGCTCCCCTCTCTGGGGGTCATCCACACTCTTCTCCCTGCGGCGGATCTCTGAGGGCAGCACGGCCTTCCGGCTCTTCAGCAGCCCCTCGGTGTGAACCTCCTCTCTCAGCGCCTGCCTGCCCTCCCTGTGGGTCTCCCTCTGGGTCGTGTAGATGTGGTCAGTGCTCACCCTCCTCCTTGTAGTATCCACCTCCACCACAGGGGCTCCAGGGAGCTTGGTGGTCACAGGGGCCGGCATGGCTAGGTAAGGCTGAGGGTCCATGTGGGTCGCCTGGTGACTCCCCTGATGGGTACCCTGGTGGCCCATGGCGGGGCCTGATGTGTGTGTGCGTGGTGCTGAGGCGTGGGGGTATGGGACGTGGGCGAAGGCAGGTTGGGAGGCCTGAGAGCAGGGGCCAGTCCTTTTGTAGGTGGCAGGGTCAGAGCTGTGGCCACGTTGGGGCATGTAGTGAGCTGTGGTGGTGTGAGCACGATCTCGGTGTCTCTTCACTGGGGGCTCTGGAGCTGGACCCCGCTCTGCAGGGGCCCTTTGGACGCCGCTCTCGTCTTTCGATACTCTCTCTCTTACTCTGATTCTTAAAGGGGGAAGAACCGATTAACGAACCATAGCACTCATTTTCAAATTGAAGACAATCAATGAGAGACCCAAATAAAGTACCACAGTGCCCTTGTCAAACTGATGACGTAGTGATTTGAAATGTGTCATTAAAACTGTGTCCAAAATATGGTCAAAAGTAGTGCACTATTTCGGGAATAGGGTGCCATTTGGGATGCAGATTGAAATGCACACCAAGTCGACTATAAATGTCAAGTCCCTCTGGACAAAAGTGTATGCTTAAATAACTAATATGTAAATGTATGTTCCATGTTGTGGTTCAAGACTAATCCTTGCTATATCATCTCTAGCTGACTCAAATTTCTCTATGCCAAAATGTGAGCGAGCCTAAACTATTTTTATCTATGACCCCTTGCTCTTAGCAGCCAAAGGTCATGTCAGGTTGCGTCCCAAATGGCAGGCCTCTGGTCAAAAGTAATGCACCAAATAGGCAATAGGGTGCCATTTATGACGCAGCCCACGCTAATCTCCTTGTACACCACTAAGCCACCCCTAATTGACGGGCTGACGCTTCATTTGACATGGCATGGAAGGAGTTTAAACAGTATAAACACGCTCCATAGAGACAACAGCACATCTCCATTGTGATCTAACACTTCACTTATTGTTACTAGGCAGACAAGGTCACATGTAACCTGAGTGCCAATCTGTTTGTGCTACCATGCCAAGTCCTTGTCACTCATGTTGGGCTACGACAATGACAGCAATGGAGTTGGCAAAAGCACAAACAGATCTGGGATCAGGCTAGGCCACACAGGCTGCACTGCAGATCCTATGTTTGTTGGAGTGATTGCCACTTATATACCTGTTGGAAAGTTAAACATAGCTAGAACCTCTTTGTAAATTAACTGCTGTGTCTGTCAAACAGAGAGGCTATGAAATGAACCAGATAGCATTGTTTGCTAATAAATACAAGGGAACAGCCAAGCTTTACAATCCACCCGAGGTGTGTGTCCAAAATGCCACCCTATTCCCTATATAGTCCACTACTTTTGACCAGGGCTCATATAGGGCTCCGGTCAAAATGTGTGCATTACAGTATGTAGGGAATAGGACACCATTTGGAACACAACCCAGACCATGTTTCTACTGGCTTGGTGCAGGGCCTCAGTGGGGTGTGCTCGGTAGACCCACACTCACCTGTCCATACTCCTCAAAGTAAGGCTGGCCTGGCCATGGGCCCAGCACCTCTCACACTACAGCCCTGCCTTCAGCTGGCTGGTCATGCAGAGGATCTGGGACAAACTTCGCTCCAAAAATACACCCCACTAGCCTAGCGAACACTTTCCTCACGGTCGTAAGACCGGCCAAGCCTAGACAACCCTACACAGTCACTCTAGTGATATCCACTGTGTAGCCTACGTGTCTAGACAGAAAGTTAAGAAGGCACTAATTGTAATCTTAAATAAAACATGATTTGTCATAGAAAATGGGTTAGGAGAAATGCGCAATCTGATTAGCTGAAATGCCGAAAGCAGCAATTCACAATTCCCCAATATCCAGCTGACTCTTGTCAACATGAATAATAAGGGTTTGTTTTCAGACTTCAGGTAATTTCACTGTAATTTTGACTGTGTCTCAGTGAGTGGGCAACCTATATGAGTGCAGACATACTTACTCAGCTGGCATTTTCTGACTCAGTGGACACGGCCACAAAGGCTGAGTTAGACCGAGCCTCTGACTAATGTTCACACCCCAACACCTACAATACTCACTCACATACAGCCCAACTCCTCTGCCTATCAAACTCAGGGCACACATAATGGCACCCTATGGCACCCTATTCCCAATATAGTGCATTACTTTTGACCAGAGCCCTTTGGTCTTGGTCTAAAATAGTACACTATATAGGGAATAGGGTGCCATTTCAGACATAGGTAGAATCAGCTTGAACTGTGTCACACTGTCATTATGAATTGAATATATGTACATAGATAAATATGTACAACATAGTACATACAGAGAATTCCCCTGAGGGTTCAGGGAACAGAACCGAAAATGTAATTATTTGAGGTACATTACCCGAACCGAAAACAAAAGTAATCTATCTACAGTTCCGGAACAGAACCGTTATTTTAAAAGCATGGGAACTGGTGAATAATGATATTTCACATTCCAGGCATTTTTTTGGGGGGGTGCTACAAAAATCGCAACAAAGCATTTATGCAAAGCTCTCACTGTCACTCAGAAACTTATTCCAGCATCTGCCTGCCAGCTGTAAATATTTGCCAGTGGGTGTGTGTGGGGGCTACAGAGTCTGTGAGCGGAGCAGAGCTGGAGTGGAGCGAGGAGCAGAGCGTGCCCAATTTGACTGGAGCTTGGAGCAAGATTCCCAAAGGGTGGAGCGTTGGTCTTCTCGCCCACCCAATTTTGTTCCAGTAGCGCTCCAGTAGTGCTGACTTCACTAGCTCAGGGCACGCCCGGCCCAGCATGCATTTGTAGTCTACTTGTGTGCTGCTATAGCCCCTTGCTTTAGCTACTGTCATGGAGTTCGCTAAATATTTTCATAAAGAAGCTAATAAAACACAGGTGCTAAATCAAGGTGACTTACAACAATGAGGACCAAGAGCAAGAGAGTGAGGGCTGTGATGTAATGTCCACAACTAAAGAATCATTGTGGAATCTGATAAGACACGTATCCCAAAAGCATGATGGTGTAACCTACTTGTTATGTGCACATGCTAAAAGAAAGGAACGAGGTGGGTGGCTAATTAAGTGTGTCATTGTAGCAAAGTATTTATAAACAAAAAAACTGATCTCTTAAACGTTTTGTTCATTTTTGTTCTATTACCTATTTAACAGGCCATAATTGACTTTGGCCCTATAGGTCTGGCATGTTCCCACGTTCAAGGAGCTTTCTGTTTTGATTGGGTTATTTTGCCTAAAAACCATTAGGCCTACCTATAGAAAATAAAAAAAACAACTCTGCATCTCTGCCCAGCCTGGCAAGAGTGGCCAAAATGGTGTTTAACATCCCCAGTGGCTCTGCAGGTGTGGAGAGGATTTCTCTGCTGCTGGCCGGCATGGTGCCGAAAAGCTCCCCCCTGACAGAATTCCCCCATCCCCCTTCGCGTGAACGAGCACACACTCAATTCTTCATTGCTGCGACTTTCTGATCACATTAGGCAACGTTTCATTACCTTTTTCATGTCGGTTTGATCACGGGGGGGGGGGGGGGGGGGGGGACTAGTAATGTCTGCAGTTTTCGGTTTGGCTATTTGTTTCAAGTGTATTCGTTGATAAATAAATCTCTGTCAAAATTCATCATCTCTCCCATGTCTTATTTGACTAGTAGTTGTTCTGAAATGTTTATTGCTTGCCTATTTTACTCCCTCCTCTATGTTTAATATAAAACACATACATTAATTATTAATTTGGTTGCCTATCCTGACATGGAGTTTGTTCTATAGAGAGTATTTGACTCAGATGTGGGCCACAGAAAGTATCTGACTATAGCCACAAAATTGAGGAAATTAGAGGGGGGGTGTAGTATTTCGGCAAGGCTATTTCCTTGCCTCCCTCCCTTCAATCTTGGGACTGCAAGGCCTGGCACACTTCTGAATAATTTTTGGTGACCTATCATGTCCTCTGATGTGTGGAAGTATTAGACTCTCGTCACAAAAGGAAGTGGTTATTTAAGCAATAATAGTTTTCAAAGCCCTCTACTGTTCTCTCTATCCATCCCACCGTGCTTTTCCCTCTTATGGCTTTTCCTACATTTTTTTTACACTTTTCTTTTTTAGTTTTTAATAATGTAGGTACAGTAGTAATAATAAAATAATAATACAAATAATAAATCAAAAATGTGTACTCTGGGCGAAAAAGTGAGTGCATATCCATAATCACAGTAAACAGTTATAATAATCGAAAAAAATAATAAATAAATAAATAAATGTATAATAATATAATTAACAAAATTATGACTGAATGTGCCTCCATGAAGAATCCCCTCCCCAATAGGTCCCTTTGCCCTCAGTAGGACACCCCAGGCACCTCCACCATCCCCATCAACCCTCAATAGGACACCCCCAGCACCTTTACCATCAACCCTCAATAGGACACCCCCAGCACCTCCACCATCAACCCTCAATAGGACACCCCCAGCACCTCCACCATCAACCCTCAATAGGACACCCCCAGCACCTCTACCATCCCCGCCAACCCTCAATAGGACAGCCCCAGCACCTCCACCATCCCCATCAACCCTCAATAGGACACCCCCAGCACCTCCACCATCAACCCTCAATAGGACACCCCCAGCACCTCTACCATCCCCGCCAACCCTCAATAGGACAGCCCCAGCACCTCCACCATCCCCATCAACCCTCAATAGGACACCCCCAGCACCTCCACCATCCCCATCAACCTCCCCCCACCCCCCACCACAAAACACAATAATGATAATAATAATAGAAATTAAAATGTAAAAAATATATACCAAGATACACACACGTACAGTACATATACAGTGGGGCAAAAAAGTATTTAGTCAGCCACCAATTGTGCAAGTTCTACCACTTAAAAAGATGAGAGAGGCCTGTAATTTTCATCATAGGTACACTTCAACTATGACAGACAAAATGAGAAAAAAAAGTTCCAGAAAATCACATTGTAGGATTTTTTATGAATTTATTAGCAAATTATGGTGGAAAATAAGTACAGTGCCTTGCGAAAGTATTCGGCCTCCTTGAACTTTGCGACCTTTTGCCACATTTCAGGCTTCAAACATAAAGATATAAAACTGTACTTTTTTGTGAAGAATCAACAACAAGTGGGACACAATCATGAAGTGGAACGACATTTATTGGATATTTCAAACTTTTTTAACAAATCAAAAACTGAAAAATTGGGCGTGCAAAATTATTCAGCCCCTTTACTTTCAGTGCAACAAACTCTCTCCAGAAGGTCAGTGAGGATCTCTGAATGATCCAATGTTGACCTAAATGACTAATGATGATAAATACAATCCACCTGTGTGTAATCAAGTCTCCGTATAAATGCACCTGCACTGTGATAGTCTCAGAGGTCCGTTAAAAGCGCACAGAGCATCATGAAGAACAAGGAACACACCAGGCAGGTCCGAGATACTGTTGTGAAGAAGTTTAAAGCCGGATTTGGATACAAAAAGATTTCCCAAGCTTTAAACATCCCAAGGAGCACTGTGCAAGCGATAATATTGAAATGGAAGGAGTATCAGACCACTGCAAATCTACCAAGACCTGGCCGTCCCTCTAAACTTTCAGCTCATACAAGGAGAAGACTGATCAGAGATGCAGCCAAGAGGCCCATGATCACTCTGGATGAACTGCAGAGATCTACAGCTGAGGTGGGAGACTCTGTCCATAGGACAACAATCAGTCGTATATTGCACAAATCTGGCCTTTATGGAAGAGTGGCAAGAAGAAAGCCATTTCTTAAAGATATCCATAAAAAGTGTTGTTTAAAGTTTGCCACAAGCCACCTGGGAGACACACCAAACATGTGGAAGAAGGTGCTCTGGTCAGATGAAACCAAAATTGAACTTTTTGGCAACAATGCAAAACGTTATGTTTGGCGTAAAAGCAACACAGCTGAACACACCATCCCCACTGTCAAACATGGTGGTGGCAGCATCATGGTTTGGGCCTGCTTTTCTTCAGCAGGGACAGGGAAGATGGTTAAAATTGATGGGAAGATGGATGGAGCCAAATACAGGACCATTCTGGAAGAATGTACTCCTGATGGAGTCTGCAAAAGACCTGAGACTGGGACGGAGATGTGTCTTCCAACAAGACAATGATCCAAAACATAAAGCAAAATCTACAATGGAATGGTTCAAAAATAAACATATCCAGGTGTTAGAATGGCCAAGTCAAAGTCCAGACCTGAATCCAATCGAGAATCTGTGGAAAGAACTGAAAACTGCTGTTCACAAATGCTCTCCATCCAACCTCACTAGGCTCGAGCTGTTTTGCAAGGAGGAATGGGAAACATTTTCAGTCTCTCGATGTGCAAAACTGATAGAGACATACCCCAAGCGACTTACAGCTGTAATCGCAGCAAAAGGTGGCACTACAAAGTATTAACTTAAGGGGGCTGAATAATTTTGCACGCCCAATTTTTCAGTTTTTGATTTGTTAAAAAAGTTTGAAATATCCAATAAATGTCCTTCCACTTCATGATTGTGTACCACTTGTTGTTGATTCTTCACAAAAAAATACAGTTTTATATCTTTATGTTTGAAGCCTGAAATGTGGCAAAAGGTCGCAAAGTTCAAGGGGGCCGAATACTTTCGCAAGGCACTGTATTTGGTCACCTACAAACAAGCAAGATTTCTGGCTCTCACAGACCTGTAACTTCTTCTTTAAGAGGCTCCTCTGTCCTCCACTCGTTACCCGCATTAATGGCACCTGTTTGAACTTGTTATCAGTTTAAAAGACACCTGTCCACAACCTCAAACAGTCACACTCCAAACTCCACTATGGCCAAGACCAAAGAGCTGTCAAAGGACACCAGAAACAAAATTGTAGACCTACACCAGGCTGGGAAGACTGAATCTGCAATAGGTAAGCAGCTTGGTTTGAAGAAATCAACTGTGGGAGCAATTATTAGGAAATGGAAGACATACAAGACCACTGATAATCTCCCTCGATCTGGGGCTCCACGCAAGATCTCACCCCGTAGGGTCAAAATGATCACAAGAACGGTGAGCAAAAATCCCAGAACCACACGGGGGGACCTAGTGAATGACCTGCAGAGAGCTGGGACCAAAGTAACAAAGCCTACCATCAGTAACACACTACGCCGCCAGGGACTCAAATCCTGCAGTGCCAGACGTGTCCCCCTGCTTAAGCCAGTACATGTCCAGGCCTGTCTGAAGTTTGCTAGAGAGCATTTGGATGATCCAGAGGAAGATTGGGAGAATGGCATATGGTCAGATGAAACCAAAATATAACTTTTTGGTAAAAACTCAACTCGTCGTGTTTGGAGGACAAAGAATGCTGAGTTGCATCCAAAGAACACCATACCTACTGTGAAGCATGGGGGTGGAAACATCATGCTTTGGGTCTGTTTTTCTGCAAAGGGACCAGGACGACTGATCCGTGTAAAGGAAAGAATGAATGGGGCCATGTATCGTGAGATTTTGAGTGAAAACCTCCTTCCATCAGCAAGGGCATTGAAGATGAAATGTGGCTGGGTCTTTCAGCATGACAATGATCCCAAACACACCGCCCGGGCAACGAAGGAGTGGCTTCGTAAGAAGCATTTCAAGGTCCTGGAGTGGCCTAGCCAGTCTCCAGATCTCAACTCCATACAAAATCTTTGGAGGGAGTTGAAAGTCCGTCTTGCCCAGCATCAGCCCCAAAACATCACTGCTCTAGAGGAGATCTGCATGGAGGAATGGGCCAAAATACCAGCAACAGTGTGTGAAAGCCTTGTGAAGACTTACAGAAAACGTTTGACCTCTGTCATTGCCAACAAAGGGTATATAACAAAGTATTGAGATAAACTTTTGTTATTGACCAAATACTTATTTTCCACAATAATTTGCAAATAAATTCATTAAACATCCTACAATGTGATTTTCTGGATTTTTTTTCTCATTTTGTCTGTCATAGTTGAAGTGTACCTATGATGAAAATTACAGGCCTCTCTCATCTTTTTAAGTGGGAGAACTTGCACAATTGGTGGCTGACTAAATACTTTTTTGCCCCACTGTACTCTATACCATCTACTGCATCTTGCCTATGTCGTTCTGTACCATCACTCATTCATATATCTTTATGTACATATTCTTTATCCCTTTACACTTGTGTGTATATGGTAGTAGTTGTGGAATTGTTAGGTTAGATTACTCGTTGGTTATTACTGCATTGTCGGAACTAGAAGAAGCACAAGCAGTTCGCTACACTCGCATTAACATCTTCTAACCATGTGTATGTGATAAATAACATTTTATTTTATTTGCCCCTCCCCTCTGAAGCATAGGTTACTTTTGCCTACTGACCACGTTACAAGTGTAATTCAGAAATTAGGGAGAGATATTCTGTGGGCCTAATTCAGATAACGCATGTCATGGCAAGATGCCTAGCGCTTCAAGGCAAGCTTCCTCCATCCTTTCTCGCTCTCTCACACTCAACATGTCAGTTGCATCTAGCACCCTACACTGTGACTGGAAGTGCTTGTCCTACTACTGTATACTACATATCTGACCAATCACTAACGTGTGACCAAAGCATTCACTTCTATTACTTGTGTGCATTCAGGTTTCCATCGGATTCCCTGATGAGGACGCTTGATGACATTTGAGAGATAACATCCTTAGAAGTTTTAAGGATCATTCAAATGGATGAGAAGACCAAACGTTAATTTGAAAAATGAGGGGGTTGGGAAGGAGAGTTAAAGAACTGCAATCCAAACCTCACACTAGAAAACACCAGTTAACTTGGAGAACTAGAAAACACCAGTTAACTTGGAGATGACAAAGGGGAATGATTACTATGATTATATAGTAATATATAATACAGGAGATATTATCATATAAATGATATAGGTTGTCTATCTGTTGGGAGGATGTGTTAGGTAGATGTTTTGGGGTCTACACACACACACACATACGGTACACAGACCTGGGTTCAAATACCATTAGACATCATTTCAAATATGTGCTTGAGTGAACTTGCCTGTTGCAATAGAACCAATAATAAAGTCTCTAAATGACAAACCCCACCGACCTGCAGGCTAAAGCAAATACGGAAAGTATTTGAACCCAGGTCTGGCCCTACAGTATGTTCCTACCACAGTACCTGGAAGGCCAACTGACGACAGACTGAGTGCCAGCAGCATCATCTTCTGAGTCTGTCTGGAGAGACCAGTCGCTCTGAGACAACACTGCCAGGCTACAGGACCAATGTGGTGAAGATGACGACATAGCTTAGAATGGTGCTGGGTCATTAGGACTACTATAATACTGTGGTTATGTCCCAAATTGCACCCTATTAACTATATAGTGCACTACTTTTGACCAGGACGCATAGGGCTCTGGTCAAAAGCAGTGCACTATTTCGGAAATATCAATATTAATCAATGCTACAAGAAGAAATGTAGACCCTGTCCACTCGCTCTCTCTGGTCTGGCCAAAGATGGTGAATACATGAAGATGTCTTACTCAGGCAGTTTACCATTGGAAAAATGTTTCAAGGTTCCTGTCTTTGTAAGTGGGCGTTCCCTCTCTCGCGTGAGCATGCTTTCCTGCATGAGCTCACGATTCCTCTCCATAATCTCTGGCATGTTCATGCGAGAGAGTTAAGGCCCACTTACACAGAAAGCATTTATTTTCAATGAGAAACTGCCCAATAACAGCTGGCACTGGTATAATTATTGTCACCTCCCTGCTCGCCTCACCTGACCTGCCAAGAAAAGATTAGCTAGTGAGATGTCTTGCTTTCTCTACCATCTCTGCTCTGGCCATAGAGTTGGATAGAGGGCACACTTGGCACAAAGCCTGTTTTAAGAGGCAAAGATGAGCACTCTAACTCTATGGGTCTGCCCTTACAGGGCAAGCTGTGAAACCCAACCAAGTTAACAAATCCCCCATCATAGATGGCCCCCTTACCCCCACAAAAACCCACCCTGTAGCCCCTCTGCAGCTCCTGATGAGATACCCAGGCAGGCAGAGTACCTCCTCTATGAAACCAGAACAGTCCACAGTCCGGATACAACCCCCACTGGCACCACAAAAACACTGTTACCAAACAACAACACAAGGGCAACAAAATACTGCAACTACTCCTTAAAGTGGTCAGTCAATGGTGAAAGCAACCTGTTTTTTACCCAAGCCACTCCGCCCACCCCAGAGACAGTGAGAGCATTCATCACTGTGCCAATATCTTTACATTCGTTTTTTTTGTACTCAGCACCTGCACCTATTTCATACTGAAAGCAACCTGAGCACAGAGATCAAACTCATTGGAGACAGAGTGCAGTATGACATCAAAGTTGATCTGAACTCACCCCTGTCTGCTGAGGATGGCCTGAGCCTGCTGCTCGATGAACAGGTCCCCGGGGGAGATGCCGTAGCGTGTGGAGGGCAGGGAGGCCCGGCGGGCCGTACGAGGGGAGCTGGGGATGGCCGCCACGCTGCAGGATTCTCTGGAGGCGGCCCTGGATAGAGGAGGGCTGAGCTGCTGGATGGAGGGGGCCTGGGCATGATCATGGGGCCTGTTACTGGCTCCTCTGAGGCCCCCTGGCATTGTCCTCTCCTGGGCCCGCCGGTAGTTCTCCAGGTTCATCATCCTCTCCCGCTCTGAGAAGGTGCCGGCCCTCTCCCGGGTGGGCAGAGGGGCTTGAGTATGGTTAGGGCCTGCATGGGCTGGACCGTGACCTGAGGCAGGAGCGTGGCCAGGAGAAGGCTCAGCAGGGTGAGCCTGCATGTAGATCCTGCCCACTCCAGAGCTGTAGGGAGTTCTGCGGGAACTCTCCCGCCCTCCTCCTCCTTCCTCCACCTCCTGTCTTTCTCTATCTCTGTCTCTCCTACGCTCTGTGACTGCTGGGGCCACTCTATCCAAGGCGTCAGACTCTCTACGTGAGCATGAGTAGCGAGGACTGTAGTCCATGTCTATCTCCTGATCCAAGAGGATGCCGTAACGCTCAGAGAGCTGGCGCCGGCGCTCTGCTTTGTAGCGGGCGATCCGCTCGGCCTTGGAACTGAGGCTGGCTGGGTCCACAGGGCCCCCGGAAGGAGATAGGACAGGCTCTGCATGGGGGTGGGCGGCCGGTCCAGGATGGTCCCTCGGTCTGCCCCGGGTCCTAGACTGTCTGTCTGGGGAGGACACCGGCATCTGTGGGGCCTCCACCTGCTCTCTGCTGTAACGTCTCACTGTGGAACGAGGAGGGAGACAAGCACACAGTAAGGGTTTGTCCCAAATGGCACTCTGTTCCCTTTACAGTTCCCCACTTTTGATATAGGGAACAGGGTGCCATTTGGGACGTACCCTAAATCATATGAACACAACGATGTCTCAAACATGACATGGCATCTCACTGTGGAACCAGGAGAAACCCAGAAACACAGTTAAACATACATGCAGACCTACCATGCCTCTCTCCCAAATATAATCTTTCTCCATCCCAAAATAATCAGCACCTAACAACCCATGCTCTGAATAAGGGTCTAGGTGTCATATGCATTCCCCCTCACTAGCATACATTATGAGGCTTCACCTTTTCTTTACGAGGAGCTTAAAAATCAAAGTACAGTAGGCCAAGCCTACAGTATATGTTTCATACAGGGCTTGCATTGCCTTGTGTGGTCAGTATACGTACCCATGATTGGCTCACAGGGGTCTGAGGCCCGGGTGTATCGTGGTGGGTCCTCCTCCAGCATGCGGTTGGCCACCAGACCGGCACAGCTAGGTATCAGGGCAAGAGGAGCCTCACTCTCAATACCCTCCAGGCGCCTGGCTATCCTTTCCTTCCTGCTTCATACCAGGCAGAGACAGAGAGGGATATAGATACATGTATATATGATAATATCATATATTGCCATTTTTAATTATGATTTTTTTAAAGTCTCTTTTGCAAGGGCGCCCTGCTTCTCAACAAGTACACAACAATTGCACAATCAAGGCAGCATAGGAAATACACCAACAAAATATAACATAATCATGAAAAACAACCACATTCCTCAGTAAAGAGGTACTCAACAGTGACTCCTGTTTATACAGGAGAGGTTTGCAAAATTCCAGGTTTTCCAAAGATCTCAGTTGGAACATTCCCAGAATTAGAATGGAGTAAGCAAGACATAAGGAAAACCTGGGAATGTTGGGAAATTCCCAGAATTTTGCAGCCATACACAATAACAACATGAAACGGTCTGAGGTAACTACGAGAGTTGATGAAAACTGAAGGATGTATGGAAAGGAGGGACAGAGGGATTTCAACATATGCAAACATACCTGTTCATTTCTAAATCACTCGAGACAACGCTTTCAAAATGTTTCTTTAATTCTGAAACTGGGAAAAAATATATGTAAAATATTACAAAACATGGCACGACAGTAATCTGTTAGTTAGTTCATTACTCCTATCGCAATAACTAAAATCCCCTACACATAGTTTACTACATGTGAAAAGTAGTGCACTGTATATAGAATAGGGTGCCATTTGGGATGCTGTCTGTGTTTGGGAAGAAGCTCACCCTTGGGTAGGACTGACAGAAGATTGGCATCGATATCAGTGGCACTCTTGACCAGCTCGGTCTTGTCCCCGAAGGAAAAGTCGTTCTGAAAGCTGAAAGTAAAAGAGTTCCAAATAATATAGCATCTTATCATGAGACTATTGCTATTGAAGATGTACTGTATATAAGTTGTATACCAGTCTTCAGTAAGGTGCCACACAAATTCATACTGGATATATCATCTCACATATTGGTCAAATGACTAAAAGAAATGATACTATCTCATGTTTCTGTAGCGTGAGGCAGCTTGATGTACAAGTACACCCCCTGGACAGCACACTAGTCTCTCGCAGGCCCCTAATCCAACTCCTTAACGCTGAGTGCCAAGCATAGGGTTCCATTTTTAGAGTCTTTGGTATGACCCGAGCTGGGATCGAACCTCCAAACTTCCAATCTCAGAGCTGACACTAACCACAAGGCCACTAAGTTGCTGACTTTGATAAACCATTTTAAGATTGTGAAGACACCGTCATGTCTACTACTATTACTGCCTTTAAGTGGATAAACACACTGTCAGTCCCCAGGGTCAGTTCGGGTAATTTTGTACTGTGCTTCGACTTCCGTGAGGGAAGAGGGATCTAGCTAAGAACTAGGTGAACCCCTAACCCTAACATGGCACACACGCTCTACTTAATGTATCTCTGATTCTCCACTCCAACCTGGCCTCAGAGCAAAACGGATTATATTTGACTAAAATCCGTGCCACTCCATTTATTATGTTACTTTACGTTAGGTTACATTACATTTGCCTACCAATGTAAGAGCGGTCATACAATATAATAGGAATTATAGGGCGTATAATATCCTACGTCTTGATCGCAACAGGTTGCTTTGACCCGTATAGTATGATATATTACGTTCGACTGCTTTAGTATGATATATGTAATGGCGTTAGATTGGTGTGAGCATATTGGTAGAAAGGAATGTTTAACACTGTTAAATCCATTTCAGGAAGTGTGCAAGTGCACAGTTTTGGAAAAGGGTGGAGAATGTTGACATAGACCAGCTTTGAATGGGTACAGAAACCGAGCTGTCAGTTACAGAAGTACACTAATTCCATCAGGATAGGAGGGAGGGACTCCTGAATGTAGGTATTACAGTTCTTCCGTTCTGCCATTTGAACAAAGTATCTTAGGATAAGCTGCTCCAAGCATGTCAGCTTTTAATGCTTACTGGGCTAATTTTACCCAGTAAACATTAAAAGCTGCAGTATTTTGTGGCCCTTGTGCTGTGTTGTGGTGCCAGTGGGGGTTGTATCCGGACTGGGGACTGTTCTGGTTTCATAGAGGAGGTACTCTGCCTGCCTGGGTATCTCATCAGGAGCCTAGTCTTAAACCAGTCTGAATTAGTCTTAAACCAGTCTGAATTAATCTTAAACCAGTCTGAAGAACCTACCCTTATCCTTGTCTATCCCTATCTTGATGATGTAGCAGATATAGCAACATGAGGCCGATAGCATGTTCTTCAGGATTACAATGTGTAACGTTTGCTATGACAACCTGATCAAATGACCTTACATTTGTTAACGTTCATCTGAAGTTTAATGTTGGCTCAATCACTTTCTTTGATAAAAACACTCTCTTTCTGACGCATAATTGTGCGTGCCACAACACGACTGTGAAATGGGTCTACTGTATATGTTAGAATATGACAAGTGAAAAGTGCATACAAAATGGTTTCCTCCACCTTAGAGTTTCTGTTGGCAATGGGGTTGAAGTGCAGAGTTTGACTGGAGCCTCAGTTCCAAAGCCTGGAGAAACAGACAGAGAAAATATGTTAGAAAATTATGTCCTACTTCTGTGTATGTTAATTGGTTAGATTTTTCCTGTCACACGGTGTGGTGAAACAGTGTGGTGAAACTCGCCAAAGGACTTAACTGATAAAAAGGACTGATTGCATGAATATTACAAAGACATATCAAGAATGTGTCAGAATGGACCAAAAACAGGAATCCACCACATTTTACAATGACTCAATCTTCCATTGCAATCTGACGATAAAGCATATTACGTCATCATCATAACCTAAATGGAAACATGATGGAATAACACACTGTAGATAACCAGCACATGCCTGCTACGGTGACTAACTCCAGACTCCAGCCTAAATAAGGCATTCACTTCTTCAATATCAGACTGCCTCGCCTGGTTCACCAATTACTTTGCAGACAGAGTTCAGTGTGTCAAATCGGATGACATGTTGTCCGGACCTCTGGCAGTCTCTATGGGGGTACCACAGGGTTCAATTCTTGAGCCGACTCTTTTCTCTGTATATATCAATGATGTCGCTCTTGCTGCGGGCGATTCCCTGATCCACCTCTACGAGGACGACACTATTCTGTATGCTTCTGGCCCTTCCTTGGACACTGTGCTAACTAACCTCCAAACGCGCTTCAATGCCATACAACAATCCTTCCGTGGCCTCCAACTGCTCTTAAACGCTAGTAAAACCAAATGCAACCGTTCGCTGCCCGCACTGCCCGCCCGACTAGCATCACCACCCTGGACGGTTCCGACCTAGAATATGTGGACATCTATAAACACCTAGGTGTCTGGCTAGACTGTAAACTCTCCTTCCAGACTCATTCAACATCCCCAATCGGCTTTCCATTTCGCAACAAAGCCTCCTTTACTCACGCCGCCAAACTTACCCTAGTAAAACTGACTATCCTAATGATCCTCGACTTCGGCGATGTCATCTACAAAATAGCTTCCAACACTCTACTCAGCAAACTGGATGCAGTCTATCACAGTGCCATCCGTTTTGTTACCAAATCACCTTATACCACCCACCACTGCGACCTGTATGCTCTAGTCGGCTGGACCTCGCTACATAATCGTCGCCAAACCCACTGGCTCCAGGTCATCTATAAGTCTATGCTAGGTAAAGCTCCGCCTTATCTCAGTTCACTGGTCACGATAACAACACCCAGCAGGTATATCAGCAGGTATATCTCACTGATAATCCCCAAAGCCAACACCTCATTTGGCCGCCTTTCCTTACAGTTCTCTGCTGCCAGTGACTGGAACAAATTGCAAAAATCGCTGAAGTTGGAGACTTTTATTTCCCTCACAACTTTAAACATCAACTATCTGAGCAGCTAACCGATCACTGCAGCTGTACATAGTCCATCTGTAAATAGCCCACCCAATCTACCTACCTCATCCCCATACTGTTTTTATTTTATTTACTTTTCTGCTCTTTTGCACAATGGTATCTCTACTTGCACATCATCATCTGCTCATTTATCACTCCAGTGTTAATCTGCTAAATTGTAATTATTCGCTCCTATAGCCTATTTATTGCCTCATGCCTTTTGCACACACTGTATATAGACTTTCTTTTTTCTATTGTGTAATTTACTTTTTGGCAGGGGGATACTATTTTGCATGACAGGCCTCCAAAAAGCTAGAGCCGGCCCTGAGTATGTGTGGGTGGGTGCAGGTGTTGTCATGGGTGGAGGCCTGAGAGTGAATGTGTCCATCAGGTCATCTAAATCAGAGACAGGTCAGTCGTCCACCCATGACAATGTCCAGTTGGTTCGTGGGCAGCCGTGCGAAAAGGACATGCCAAAGATGAGCTTAGGAGACGGTCTGTCAAAAGTGAGCTCAGTGGAGAAAGGGGATTTCTATAAATACACAGGGGGAAGCACAAGGTGAAAAATAGACCCTGTTAAACAAACTGCACCTCGTC
Organism: Oncorhynchus clarkii lewisi; assembly: GCF_045791955.1. Taxonomy (NCBI): domain Eukaryota; kingdom Metazoa; phylum Chordata; class Actinopteri; order Salmoniformes; family Salmonidae; genus Oncorhynchus; species Oncorhynchus clarkii. The sequence continues at coordinate 41,176,525 of NC_092166.1, forward strand.
TCAAGGCAGGCAGGAATCACAGGAGCGAATAGACTTACCATGTGTCCGTCCTCAGTTAAAGTCATGGAAACCATCCTCTCTATCAGCCTTCATAGTCTGATAGGAGAGAGTAGGAGGGTTGATCTACGATCAGGTCCCCCCCTCTCCATTCCTTAGAATATAACAGATCCTAGCGGAAATCTCAATGGATCAGCACCCCTAAGACGCTTGATACATACAAGCCCTGAAGTACATGGATGAGAGGGGTATAACGATCTGCAGCAATACAGTAATAAAGTACCAAGGATAAAGCACCTGTTGACTACTAGGGAAGTTTTTATCAGATGAGAAGAAAGTCATAAAGAAACAGCATCAGGTACACTTCTCCAGTCCACATGCACAAAGAGATACTTGATTCATTATTCAATGGTGCTACTGCGCACACACACACACACACACACACACACACACACACACACACACACACACACACACACACACACACACACACACACACACACACACACACACACACACACACACACACACACACACACACACACACACACACACACAGCCAGTTGAGTCCCTGAGAAAGCATGTGCCAAATCAAAGTAACTCAAATCAAAGTAACTCATGTCCTTGGAATCTCTCACTCAGTGCACAGCACAAGGACAGTTCCTTACTATGAATGGTCAATAAGTTCTAGCTACTAAGTCAAAGCCTAGCACACACACACTCCAGAGTCCCCTCCTCCTCCTTGCCCTTACCTTGCCCACCAACACTGTATTTGACATGGCTCAGATAATTAGTGGTCCGTGGGTTCCGGAACATGTTTGTAGGGAGGCTGTTTGTAGGGAGGCTGAAGACGGACAGAACATATGCTGCTGACAGGCTCCCTGTTGTCCCAGGTTGTCCCAGAGCTAGAGGTGCTTACAGACAGTCACAGCAACAGTGATGCTGACAGACTGTGGCAGTGAGGTACTACACAGACAAACACACACACAGCGAGGCAAGTAGCATTAAGGCCTTCCCCCACTGAGTGGATCGCCAGCTCAGACCAGCAGCCTGAAAGACAGACAGACACTGTATGTGTGTGTGTGCGTGGGTGTGTGTGTGAGCTCAGCCAGGGAGATCAGCGCCGATAGAGAGACAGACAAAGAGAGAAGAGAGAGTAAGAGGGAGAGCAAGAGGAGAGAGAGAGAGAGAGAGAGAGAGAGAGAGAGAGACAGGTGTAAGCAAGAGAGCGAGAGAGAGAGAGGGGAAGAGAGAGGAGGAAAGAGAGAGAGAGGAGAGGCAGGAGGCAGCGTGCTAAAGCTGCTCAGAGCCCCTAATCAGATTACTGACAGAAATTAGCCCTGGTGATAAAAACGCTGAAAATTGATTGGAGGGCGGTGCCAGGAGGACTGAGGAGTGTAGCAGGAGAGAGATGTAAACGCACGCACAGACACAGACACACAGAGCCCGATACATACAACCCCACCCACATGTACACACACACTGGCATAGACTTGTGGGAAACATGGACAGGTTTCAATAATGCAGCACAATGATGAAATAGTTCAGACAGTGTCCAATAATGGACAAGAAATACCACTTGTCTAAGTCATCACACATAGAGTAAGACTATAGGGAGGGGAAGCAGAAGAGAGAAGGGGCAGAGAGAGAGGCAGAGAGAGAGGCATAGAGAGAGACAGAGAGAGAGGCAGAGAGAGCATGGAGAGAAAGAGATAGTGTGTGTGAGAGTGAGAGAGAGAGAGAGAGAGAGAGAGAGAGAGGCAGAGAGAGAGGCAGAGAGAGAGGCAGAGAGAGAGGCAGAGAGAGAGGCATAGAGAGAGGCATAGAGAGAGGCATAGAGAGAGGCAGAGAGAGAGGCAGAGAGAGAGGCAGAGAGAGGCAGAGAGAGAGGAATAGAGAGGCAGAGAGAGAGGAATAGAGAGAGGCAGAGAGAGAGGAATAGAGAGAGGCAGAGAGAGAGGCAGAGAGAGGCAGAGAGAGAGGCAGAGAGAGAGACAGAGAGAGAGAGAGGCAGAGAGAGAGGCAGAGAGAGAGGCAGAGAGAGAGGCAGAGAGAGAGGCAGAGAGAGAGGCAGAGAGAGGAATAGAGAGAGGCAGAGAGAGAGGCAGAGAGAGGCAGAGAGAGAGACAGAGAGAGAGAGAGGCAGAGAGAGAGGCAGAGAGAGGCATAGAGAGAGGCAGAGAGAGAGGCAGAGAGAGAGGAATAGAGAGAGGCAGAGAGAGAGGCAGAGAGAGAGGCATAGAGAGAGGCATAGAGAGCATGGAGAGAAAGAGATAGTGTGTGTGAGAGTGAGAGAGAGGCACACAAAACTTCCACAAAGCTGTGAACAAGCTGAGAGACAAGGCAAGAAGGGCCTTCTATGCCATATAAAATGAACATCAAATTTGACATACCAATTAGGATCTGGCAAAAAATAATTTAATCAGTTATAGAACCCATTGCCCTTTATGGTTGTGAGGTTTGGGGTCCGCTCACCAACCAATAATTCACAAAATGGGACAAACACCAAATTGAGACTCTGCATGCAGAATTCTGCAAAACATATCCTCTATGTATGGAGTAAAACACCAAATAATGTAGAGCAGAATTGGGCCGATACCAGCTAATGATCAAAATCCAGAAAAGAGCCGTTAAATTCTACAACCACCTAAAAGGAAGCGATGCCATGGTTCCTCCTGGCACCACAGGGCGGCAGAGACAGCCCTAGAGACTATTATCACACTCAGGTGTTTCTATTACCTGTTTTTCTATTTCCTCATTATTCCTCATTTCCTCACCCTTTAAAAGAGGTGTGTTTGCTGTTCACTTTGCAGAAGCTTGATTTTGGTTGCCCTGTGTGTGTTTGTCGAGTGAGTGAGTGAGTGAGTGAGTGAGTGAGTCTCTGAGTGTTTTCTCCTGGTTACTGTGATCCTAATGTTATCTTTTCTCAGCAAAGTATTTACGTTTATCCTTAATCATTGATTCCTTGTCTGGTTTCATTCTCTGGACCTGAGTTCAACCTCACCACGTCATAGCAAGCTTCTTCCCAAACATGGACCCAGCAGAGATTACCCTGATCAGGAATGTGATAACCCAGTAAGATGCACTGTTGGGACGTCAGCAAGGACAACTCTCCCAAATCTCTTACCGATTCCCTCCAACCACGGCACGTCTCCAACCCACGAGGAGCAAATACACAAGTCTCTTCGCTCAATGCTACAGGCGTCCCTGTAGTTCCTCCAGGGAACCTGCACCGGGAACCCAAGATCCCAGCCCCAAAGCGGTATGACGGCCACCCGGGAGGATGCAAGGGGTTCCTCATTCAGTGTTCTCTGGTGTTCGAGATACAGCCCTCCTCGTTCCACAATGATCGGGCCATGATTGCCTACATCATCTCCCTACTCTCGGGCAAGGACCTGGCGTGGGCAACGGCGGAGTGGGAACAGCGGCCACCATCCTGCAGCTCTATATTAGTCTTCATTGCCGAGCTGAGACGAGCCTTCGACCACCCAGTCGGCGGACGAGAAGTGGCCAGCTGACTGTTCAACATCTGCCAAGGGGCCAGACCAGTGGCTGACTTTGCCATTGGCTCCGGTGAGGTGGAATATCAGACCAAGCCCATTCTACTGCAGGTTGGGGTGAACCACTCACTCTTAATTTATTTTGATCACTGCTCCTGAGAACCCCTTATGCTAGGGTTACCACTGGCTAGCGCTACATAACCCCCTAGTCTCCTGGTCAATGGGACACCTACTGGACTGGGGTAAGGAATGCCAGACTAAATTTCTTCGACCCCCACCAAGAGCCTCGCCGTGTCCTCCTGCATCCATTGAAGACCAAGACTTCTCCGCTCTCCCTCCCGAATACTTCGCCCTCTGGGAGGCCTTCAGTAAGAAAGAAAGCCGCCTGGCTCCACCCCTCCCCGGGGCCGTCTGTACTCCCTCTTGACCACTGAAGCAGCAGTCATGGACAATTACATCCGGGAGTCGCTGGAGGCAGGTTTCATTCGCGCCTCTACATTCCCAGCTGGTGCAGGCTCCTTCTTTGTGGGAAAGAAGGATGGAGGTCGGTGTCCTTGCATCGATTACAGAGGGCTGAACCGGATTACGATCAAGAATCGTTACCCTGGACCTCCTCAAGGCTTACAATTTGGTGAGAATCAGGGAGGGAGATGAGTAAAAACTGCCTTTAACACCCCTAGTGGTCACTATGAGTATTTAGTCATGCCCTTTGGATTACTGAACTCACCAGCAGTCTTTCAAGCATTGATCAATGACACCCTTAGGGATATGTTGAATCAGTTCGTCTTTGTTTACCTTGACAAAATTCTGATCTTCTAGAAAACCCTTCCGGAACACATACTGCACGTCCGTCAAGTCCTGAGACGCCTCCTGCAGAGTGTGAGTTCCTTGTATCCCAAGTTTCCTTCCTGGGTCACATTATCTCTACTGCAGGCAACGATGTAGGCAACCGGGAGCTCTTGGCAGTTAATGTCACACCCTGACCTTAGATTCTCTGTTTTTCTATATATTTTGGTTAAGTCAGGGTGTGACTAGGGTGGGTACTCTAGTTGATGTATGTCTAGGGTTTTTGTCATCTAGTGTTTTTGTATGTCTATGTTGGCCTGATATGGTTCCCAATCAGAGACAGCCGTTTATTGTTGTCTCTGATTGGGGATCATATTTAGGTAGCCATTTTCCCCATTGTTAGTTGTGGGATCTTGTCTATGTTTAGTTTCCTGTCAGCACTAGTTTGTATAGCTTCATGTTTCGTTTGGTTGTTTGTTGTTTTTGTTCATTCATTTAAAAAAATTATGTACGCATACCACGCTGCGCCTTGGTCCGATCCTTATGACGAACGTTAAGTGGGCCCTTGAGGGGTGGAGACACTGGTTGGAGGGTGCACCTTATCATTTCGTAATCTAGACAGACCATAAGAACTTGGTCTCCATTCAAGAAGCCAAGAGGTTGAACGCTCGCCAGGCTAGGTGGGCTCTGTTTTTTTAAACAGGTTCAATTACACACTAGCCTATCGCCCGGGATCCAAGAATCAGAAGGCAGACGCCAACATGATGTCTCTAATGAGGAGAGGGACTCCGAGCCCATCATCCCCAGCTCACGCATCTACTTCCATCTTTAAAACATCAAACAGGGCAGGGACTCGGGAGGAATGATATAACTAATATTACATAGTGTAACCATCATCTGTGTACATTTTGTTTATGTATTAGGCATTCTTTCTTTTTAGAATCATATTTTTAGTTAATTAAATGTGTCGACTGAAGATTCCACAATACAACAGCAGTAGTGTTGTACCTGTATACATGACTATATGTACTCATTATTATCCCTACTGAAATGAACTGCATTTCATTATCCTCATTGCATTGTACTGTATTTACTGAAATGCTTTACCACTACTTCTCTGGCAATATCTACTGTCTGTTTCCAAAGCAGTTAGAATCTGGAGCGTCAACTACTAACACCAAAACTTATACACAGACATAGGCAGCCATACCAAACAGTAGGGCTGCGTCCCAAATGCCACCCTATATAGGGAATATACAAAACATTAGGAACCCTTGCTCTTTCCATGACCTAGAAAGACCAGGTGAATTCCGGTGAAAGCTATGATCCCTTGTTGATGTCACTTGTTCATTCCACTTCAATCAGTGTAGATGAAGGGGAGGAGACAGGTTAAAGAAGTATTTTTAAACCTTGGGACAGTTGAGACATGGATTGTGTATGTGTGCCGTTCAGAGGGCGAATGGGCAAGACAAGTTATTCAAGTGCCTTTGGTAGTACTAGTAGTAGTAGTAGTAGTAGTAGGTGCCAGGCACACAGGTTTGTGTGTCAAGAACTGCAACACTGCTGAGTTTTTAATGCTGAACAGTTTCCCGTGTGTGTGAAGAATAGTCCACCACACTCAAAGGACATCCAGCCAACTTGTCACAACTGTGGGAAGCATTGGAGTCAACATGGGCCAGCATCCCTGTGGAATGCTTTCGCCGCCTTGTAGAGTCCATGCCCAGACGAATTGAAGCTGTTGAGGGAAAAACAGGGTGCAACTCAATATTAGGAAGGTACTCCTAATGTTTTATACACTCAGTGTACAGAGAATACATGTTGTATATTCCCATAGGGGCCTGGTCAAAAGTAGTGCACTACATAGGGAATAGGGTGCCATTTGAGAAGCAGACTTTGTTCCTGAATTAGCAGAGATGTACAGTATACCAGAGGGTCGATGCCTGGCAAATTAGAGCTAGCCTATTGTGGTACCCACTGAGAGTTAATGGAGACTGGACTCACTGCAGAGAACAACACTGTACTGAGGCACAGTGAACATGAAAATAGAACCAAAGTGTAGCAACACACACACTCACACACACACATACACATACACAAACACAGTCTTTTTGGATATTGGAAATGCTTTGCATTTATAAAGACAACATGATTTGTCTCTCTTGAATGGCACCACGTGTGCTTAGATGACAATGTTTACAAGTTTAACTCTGCCTCACCCTTGCCCCTCCCGAGTCCACCTGCCTCCCTCCACTCCCAGTAGTCAACCCAAATAAGGCAACGTGTTAGCTGAGTGGCTGCCTGATGGAGGGAGAGAGAGAGTCACCCAGTGTTTACCACCAGTGTTTGTGTGTGTGTGTGTGTGTGCTCGCTTTCCCTCTCCTTCCTCTCCTCACCCACCTTCCTGGCAGCCATCACGGCAACAAACATGATCCCTGTGAGCCCCCCCCCCCACCCCGTCGACCCCCACCCCACCCCCAGGCACATCTGGCTGTCTCTTTTCCCGAAAGGCCACAACACCCATCACACAAACGCACAATCCAAAACAGACCCCAGTCCCCACGGCACACAGGGGCTTCTTCTTCAAAATAAATCACTGAATGTAACCTCTGGACACTGGACACTGTTAATAGTGGTTGATTCTAGAATGACAGTGCACATTAACCGTGCTTTTGAGCCCCCCTCGTGTCAGGATATTTTGGGGGATAACACTGTTCACTGCTGGTCCGCGAAGCTCGATTAAAAAAAAAATGCATATGTGACGAAGTAGATGATTATTATAATGTATACAAAACATTGTACATGAACAGTACCGGTCAAAAGTTTGGACACTCCTACTCATTCAAGGGTTTTTCTTAAATGTTTATTATTTTCTACATTGTAGAATAGTAGTGAAGACATCAAAACTATGAAATAACACATGGAATCATGTAGTAAGCAAAAAAGTGTTAAAAATATAAAAGATTATTTGAGATTCCTCAAAGTAGCCAACCTTTGCCTTGATGACAGCTTTGCACACTGTTGGCATTCACCTGTGTCAGAGTCCCGGTCAGAGGACTGATAATGACCAGCAGGAGACATGGGTACAATTCACACTTTTTTTCACACCCAAGACAGACACACACAACTTTACAAAGGATGGAACTATTGGTAGTAAATAGTGTATAGTGTATAGTGGTTGTATGGTCAGTGACGCACTAACGCACGGTCTGGAAGTCCAGGGTGGAGGTTTATCCTAGTAAGGGTCCAGTGGTGGAGTGTGTTGTAGTGCTGCAATTTTTCTAACCTGTTGTCTCTCTGCAGCCATGTCCAACTGTTCCCTGGCAGCCTGGTCCCTAACACAAAGGTGTGAAGTGGCCTCTGCCACTAAACCACAGGGTCAGGCTGAGGCAGGGGAAGGTAGTCTACCTCAGCAGTAAAAGGCTTCAAAGTTGGTCTTTTCAGTCACAGAGCTAGGGAGAGGGTTTGAATGGTTAATGTCTGAGTGTTTAAGGGTTTTGTATAAGAAGGTGGCCCTCTGACCCCTCCCTCTCAGCCCAGCCCTTTTCTGTCCTGGCACCCCAATCTTCCAGAAACATCTGAAGCCCTACCTTCAAACATGATCTTAAATAATCCTCGACCCCCCCCCCCCCCTTCTAGCTCTGACAACTCTCTATGCCTGTGATATGTATGTTGCCCCACCTAGCTATCTTAAGATGAATGCCCTAAGTCCATTTTGGATAAGAGAATCTGCTACATGACAGGAAATGTGAAATGGAAATGTGTTTAAGTTAGGCTACTTAGACAGCAGTCAGCAGATCAGCCGTGTGTGTATGGTTTACATGCCGTCTCTACGAGTTGGCCTCAAGGAGCCTGTTGCACAACTTCTAACCTGTGTAGGTCTCAAATGCAGTATTTATTCATTTTTGGACCAGGACAGATATGGTCAGTTAATCTAAATTGACTTAGCTGTGTGTGTGTGTGTGTGTGTGTGTGTGTGTGTGTGTGTGTGTGTGTGTGTGTGTGTGTGTGTGTGTGTGTGTGTGTGTGTGTGTGTGTGTGTGTGTGTGTGTGTTTGTGTGTGTGTGTGTGTGTGTGTGTCACAATGCTGTATCATCCATCATGACTAAACACATTTTAAGGACAGGAGCTTCCCTGAACACATCACCCCCCTCTGCTCCGAAAGTCTGTCCTCTCTGTTGATGTTCCGCAGAACTCAGTGCGTCTCTCCACCTCTTCAACTCAATCCTCCGCTCATCGATACCCATATAAGACCAGGGAGAATTCTGCACTGACGCCCCAAAAATGTCAGCTCCAATGACACAAGCCAGGAATGAACGCAGGAACGTGGCTCTCATGTGGAAGCCAGAGTAAACGTTCTGAAGGAGCAGGATGGGCCTCTATCTGGCCCTGGCCAGGCTCAGCTCAGAGCAGCACATTGCTAACCTAAACACTCAGCCTGCCTGCCACTGTCTCCTAATAAAGGCAGGATGGAGAGACAGCGGGATAGGACAGGGCAGGGTAGGGGTTGGGCTACTTCTGCGGCTGCACCGAGCGGGGGGGGGGGGGGGGGGGGGGGGGGGGTCGTTACAGGTAAGGTACAGTGCCTTGCGAAAGTATTCGGCCCCCTTGAACTTTGCGACCTTTTGCCACATTTCAGGCTTCAAACATAAAGATATAAAACTGTATTTTTTTGTGAAGAATCAACAACAAGTGGGACACAATCATGAAGTGGAACGACATTTATTGGATATTTCAAACTTTTTTAACAAATCAAAAACTGAAAAATTGGGCGTGCAAAATTATTCAGCCACCTTAAGTTAATACTTTGTAGCGCCACCTTTTGCTGCGATTACAGCTGTAAGTTGCTTGGGGTATGTCTCTATCAGTTTTGCACATCGAGAGACTGACATTTTTTCCCATTCCTCCTTGCAAAACAGCTCGAGCTCAGTGAGGTTGGATGGAGAGCATTTGTGAACAGCAGTTTTCAGTTCTTTCCACAGATTCTCAGTTGGATTCAGGTCTGGACTTTGACTTGGCCATTCTAACACCTGGATATGTTTATTTTTGAACCATTCCATTGTAGATTTTGCTTTATGTTTTGGATCATTGTCTTGTTGGAAGACACATCTCCGTCCCAGTCTCAGGTCTTTTGCAGACTCCATCAGGTTTTCTTCCAGAATGGTCCTGTATTTGGCTCCATCCATCTTCCCATCAATTTTAACCATCTTCCCTGTCCCTGCTGAAGAAAAGCAGGCCCAAACCATGATGCTGCCACCACCATGTTTGACAGTGGGGATGGTGTGTTCAGCTGTGTTGCTTTTACGCCAAACATAACGTTTTGCATTGTTGCCAAAACGTTCAATTTTGGTTTCATCTGACCAGAGCACCTTCTTCCACATGTTTGGTGTGTCTCCCAGGTGGCTTGTGGCAAACTTTAAACAACACTTTTTATGGATATCTTTAAGAAATGGCTTTCTTCTTGCCACTCTTCCATAAAGGCCAGATTTGTGCAATATACTTGTTGTCCTATGGACAGAGTCTCCCACCTCAGCTGTAGATCTCTGCAGTTCATCCAGAGTGATCATGGGCCTCTTGGCTGCATCTCTGGTCAGTCTTCTCCTTGTATGAGCTGAAAGTTTAGAGGGACGGCCAGGTCTTGGTAGATTTGCAGTGGTCTGATACTCCTTCCATTTCAATATTATCGCTTGCACAGTGCTCCTTGGGATGTTTAAAGCTTGGGAAATATTTTTGTATCCAAATCCGGCTTTAAACTTCTTCACAACAGTATCTCGGACCTGCCTGGTGTGTTCCTTGTTCTTCATGATGCTCTCTGCGCTTTTAACGGACCTCTGAGACTATCACAGTGCAGGTGCATTTATACGGAGACTTGATTACACACAGGTGGATTGTATTTATCATCATTAATAATTTAGGTCAACATTGGATCATTCAGAGATCCTCACTGAACTTCTGGAGAGAGTTTGCTGCACTGAAAGTAAAGGGGCTGAATAATTTTGCACGCCCAATTTTTCAGTTTTTGATTTGTTAAAAAAGTTTCTTTATGTTTGAAGCCTGAAATGTGGCAAAAGATCGCAAAGTTCAATGGGGCCGAATACTTTCGCAAGGCACTGTAGCTACTTAAAAAGATAAGAGAGCTTTAAGGAGAGTCTTGGGTTGCCCGTAATAAGTAGTGCAGTACAGGGAATATAGTGGCATGTGGGACAGTATCTTGTTGACTGGGATTGTGGAAGACATTCCTCACACACTAGGTACACCTGAGGCTCAAAGAGCATTCTGCTACTATAGGCGTATAGTATGCTCTATATCAAGAAACCACGGTACGTTTGTGGACCACATTTACAACGCCTCGTCATCGTGGTTCAAATCAAATGTTGCGTCACATGCGCCGAAAACAACAGGGGTAGACCTCACCGTGAAATACTTACTTACGGTTGCCGTGTACTTCTGAACAAGTACTCAGTACAACAGAGCATCTCTCTCACACACACACACACACACAGAACATCAGATCAATTGATGGTTGTACCATGATGTTGGTTTTACAGAGTTCAATGTACTGTAGGGCCTAGGCTATGTGAAGTATTTTCCCCAATTGTTATCCACTGTTTATGACCTAGTATCAATTTTAAATAAATATGCATCTGTGTTGGTAACTTTTGTAATATGAGCTTTAACAAATCATGAACTCAGGATGCCCTTGTCACCAAAGTCCCATATACTACCCACCACTGCGACCTGTATGCCCTCATTGGCTGGCCCTTGCTTCATATTCGTTGCCAAACCCACTGGCTCCAGGTCATCTATAAGTCTTTGCTAGGTAAATCCCCGCCTTATCTCAGCTCACTGGTCACCAAAGCAGCACCCACCCGTAGCTCGCGCTCCAGTAGGTATATTTCACTGGTCATGCCCAAAGCCAACTCCTTCTTTGGCTGCCTTTCCTTCCAGTTCTCTGCTGCCAATGACTGGAACCAATTGCAAAAATCACTGAAGCTGGAGTCTTATATCTCCCTCACTAACTTTAAGCATCAGCTACTAGAGCAGCTTACCGATCATTGCACCTGTACACAGCCCATCTGTAAATAGCCCATCCAATCTACCTCATCCCCATATTGTTATTTATTTTTTTGCTCCTTTGCACCCCAGTATCTCTACTTGCACATTCATCTTCTGCACATCTATCACTCCAATGTTACTGCTAAATTGTAATTATTTTGCCTCCATGGCCTATTTATTGCCTTACCTCCGTACTCTTCTACATTTGCACACACTGTACATACATTTTTATATTGTGTTATTGACTGTACGTTTGTTTATGTGTAACTCTGTGTTGTTTTTTGTCACACTGCTTTGCTTTATCTTGGCCAGGTCGCAGTTGTAAATGAGAACATGTTCTCAACTGGCCTACCTGGTTAAATAAAGGTGACATTATTTATTTATTTTTAAATGCGAGGTATGCGGCCTGTTACTGTAAGTTTTGACCAGAAGTGTTGCCTCCTTCTCTTCGCTCCAAAAGACTGGCCACTTCGTGGGCGTAGGCATGAACCTATTCAAGTAAGTAAGTAAATACATTTAGAAAATGTTAAAAAAACTATGTATTATTAGCTATCTAGTTAGCTACAGCAGGCCACTGTGTGTAGGATAATGAGCTGCTTGTTAGCTAACCAGCCAACTTTACATACTATAGCTCAGTGAAATATCATCAGCTAGTTAACCTATCTTGATGTAGGCCTTTTTAAGATTGTAGATTAAAAACTCAAGCTCCAAATGCATTTGTAAATAACAGCAATGTTATTCTTCTCCAGCTGTCACAAAAGGGAGTAGGTGTACTAGCTAGATAGTGCAGGTTGTGGGATGACATTTTGAAAATATTATCCAGTTTGATACCTAGAGAGGAAAAATATGAAGACAGACAGAAAGATAATAGTCAGGTCTGTCTGATTGTAATATAATGAAGTCCGTGTCTTTGTGATGTCTGTCCTCAGATATGGAAAGCTGTGAAAGCCTGTCTGCAGATGAAGAGGTCTCAGTGAATGTCCCAAGTGACTGCTGGCACTTCCTTCTATGCCATGGGTTGTACTTAAGTTAGGAAATGATGTATACAACATTACACTTAAAAGCCACAAACAATATAGGCTACAAATGTATATTAAAACTGTAGCAGGCCAATCTTTCTCCTAGAGGTATGCTGGGTGTGCAGGCTTCTGTTCCAGCCCAGCACTAACACACCTGATTCAACTTGTAAAACTTAAATTGATAATAATGTGCATTACTGCTGGGCTGTAATTGAAGTCTGCTCATACAGTAGATCAGGGAGTGGAGCAAGTTGGCCACCTCTGGTATGAACTTTTTTGTTCACCCGAAAGTATGCTTTAGTAATAATAGCCTACTTACTAAAGATGTATTACAATTACAAACAAGTTATATTATTTGTACATTTTTAAATTATATGCTGATTAATTCAATGCTGATGCATTCAATGTTGATTCATTGAAGTGAAGTGTTTAAAGTTGTGTTAACTGTTAACTTTAAAACGTTTTTCAAGATGAACTAGTGTCAATGTTCTTTCATCACAGATCACAATTCTGCAATAAAAATGTGTGAATGGGATCTGTCTGTAATTTGTCTGTGCTTCTGTGTTGCTTTCTCAAATTAACATCAGCTTTTTGTCCAGTTGTGAGCTCTCCAAACGGTTTGATTTGATTGTCACTCTGTCTCAGGATATCAGCCATGTGAACACATTTTACAGCTTGTCATAATGGCATGCATCCCCAATGCAGCCATCGGCCTACAGTATGATGGCGTAACTGTCATATACAGTACCAGACAAAAGTTTGGATAGTGAAAACATCAAAACTATGAAATAACAAATATGGAATCATGTAGTAACCAAAAAAAGTGTTAAACAAATCAAAATATATTTTATATTTGAGATTCTTCAAAGTAGCCACCCTAGAGCCTTGATTACAGCTTTTCACACTTTTGGCATTCTCTCAACCAGCTTCACCTGGTTGAAGGAGTTCCCACATATGCTGAGCACTTGTTTGCTGCTTTTCCTTCCCTCTTCGGTCCAACTTATCCCAAACCATTTCACCTGAGGTCGGGCGATTGTGGAGGCCAGGTCATCTAGGTCATCTGATGCAGAACTTCATCACGCTCCTTCTTGGTCCAATAGCCCTTACACCGCCTGGAGGTGTGTTGGGTCATTGTCCTGTTGAAAAACAAATAACAGTCCCACTAAGCGCAAACCAGATGGGATGGTGTATCGCTGCAAAATGCTGTGGTAGCCATGCTGGTTAAGTGTGCCTTGAAATCTAAATACATCACCAGCAAATCACCCCCACACCATAACACCCTCCTCCATGCTTCGTGGTGGGAACCACACACGCAGAGATCATCCGTTGACCTACTCTGAGTATCACAAAGACATGGGGGTTGGAACCAAAAATCTCAAATTTGGTCTCATCAGACCGAAGGACAGAGTTCCACCAGTCTAATGTCCATTGCTCAGGTTTCTTGGCCCAATCAAGTCTCTTCTTCTTACTGGTGTCCTTTAGTGGTGGTTTCTTTGCAGCAAATTGACCATGAAGGCCTGATCAACGTAGTCTCCTCTGAACAGTTGATGTTGAGATGCGTCTGTTCCTTGAACTCTGTGAAGCATTTATTTGGGATGCAATTTCTGAGGCTGGTAACTCTAATGAACGTATCCTCTGCAGCAGAAGTAACTCTGGGTCTTCCTTTCCTGTGGCGGTCCTCATGAGAGCCAGTATCATCACATCGCTTTTTAATACTGTACTTGAAAAAACTTTCGAAGTTCTTGAAATTTTCCCAGATTGACTGACCTTCATGTCTTAAAGTAATGGTGGACTGTCGTTTCTCTTTGCTTATTTGAGCTGTTCTTGCCATAATATGGACTTGGTCTTTTCCCAAATAGGGCTACCTTCTGTATTCAACCCCTACCTTTTCACAACACAACTGATTGGCGCAAATGCAATAAGACGGACATAAATTCAACAGATTAACTTTTAACAAGGCACACCTGTTAATTTAAATTAATTGACTAGCTCATGAAGCTGGTTGAGAGAATGCCAAGAGTATGCTAAGCTGTCATCGAGGCAAAGGGTGGCTACTTTGAAGAATCTCAAATATATTTTGATGTTTAACACTTTTTTGGTTACTACATGTAACATGCCTGTCTTCACTATTATTCTACAATGTAGAAAATATTAAAAATAAAGAAAAACCCTGGAATGAGTATGTGTATCCAGACTTTTGAACAGTTGTGTATGTTCTCAATTTAAAATGATACTATTAGATAATGTATATTAGGCTAACCATAAGGCACATTTTCAACATTATTTTTCTGACATTAAATTGTTTAGTGCATATCCAACCCTTGTACTCTAGGTACATGAAAATAAGGAGCTGGCAACTTGTAGGCTAATTAAAAATATAAAAAAGGAAAATAATGTGGGGTGGAGAGCATTTTAATTCTACCTTGTTCATTTGCTGAAGATGATTTTAGAATATAGAGACCAAATCAGAAGGTCAATGGCATGGGGGCAGAATACAGAGGTGTTGGTGTTGATGAAGGGTAAAGAGAGATTTGCACAACAATGTTTGCAAGTCAACGCCACAATTTCCTTTACCCAAAGTACCCATTAATTTGCATGTAGACCTATGTATTTTACAGGAAGTAAACTATAATGATCAATGTCATGACACAAGTATAATTAAAGAGCCATAAGCTATTACATTTCAGAATCATAATGCTAAGTTACCAGATAGTAAATTATACACTAAGAGTTCATTTTACCATGTTATACTGCGTGTTACTGGTAATGTATATCCTTTGGTAAACAAATTTCACAATTTGGTGGCTTTGATCACAGTTTTTAGGCTGCTTGACGTTCATAGCTAGCTAGCAGCACAAACAAACAACCTCTGCAATCCTCTTCCATGCCATTGACCTTATGATTTTGTCGCTATTGTACCAAAGCAAAATCATACAGAATTGGAAAACCAGACACAGCGATGATTGGCTTTCCTCCATATTTTTTGGTTGTCCTTGCCTGGAACTAATGCCAGGCAGAAACTATAGTATGTTCCAATGAAAGGAAGATCTTCAAGCAAACATTTGCTTCTCACCTGATTGGTTAACGGCAGCGGTGGCATAGAGCAGAGCTGAACTTTTTCTACAGCTCCGCTCACCGTCCCACGATCTCCTGCGCATTGCTCCGCGTTCTCCCCGTTGAAAATGTATGGGGGCGGTACTTCGTCTGGCTAATTCGGAAGTGGTGGAAATCCTATGTTACTGATCTTGCACATCTACGCGGCACCTTCAGCATTCAAATGCTAAAATGGCTTGCGTGATATTGGGCTTTATTAGTTGAGTGACATCCTATGTAATTTGCTAGGTTATTGTTATCTATGTGCTGTTGAAAATTGTGTTTTAGGGTTAACAGACACATGTCTCTTCTGGCTATACCTGCTGAATGGGGTTTATGGTCAAAACCATTTGATTTTGAGATGGGGTTGAAATCCAAAGTTGTGCTATATAGTCATTGTTTACGTCCTATCTAATTTACAAATGGTAAATATTGATACATTACTAGCTCAAGCACTTAATCTGCAAAAATAACAAATTAATTAGTGAGTAATGATGGTGATTTCAGAACCAACGTGGGGTGATGGGGGGGAACATAGGCTACATTGACCCCCCCCCCCCCCCCCCCTAATCAGATAGTGATAGTGGAGTGGTAGATGCCGAGTCTCCTTTATTCCTCAAATCAGGTGCCTAAATAGTATGCGCCATAGACATACATCATTTACACACACACACACATAGTACATACACCATAGACATACATCATTTACACAAACACACATAGTACATACACCATAGACATACATCATTTACACACACACACACACATAGTACATACACCATAGACATACATCATTTACACACACACACACACATAGTACATACACCATAGACATACATCATTTACACACACACACACATAGTACATACACCATAGACATACATCATTTACACACACACACACATAGTACATACACCATAGGCATACATCATTTACACACACACACACACACACACACACACACAGTACATACACCATAGACATACATCATTTACACACACACACACATAGTACATACACCATAGACATACATCATTTACACACACACACACACATAGTACATACACCATAGACATACATCATTTACACACACACACATAGTACATACACCATAGACATACATCATTTACACACACACACACATAGTACATACACCATAGACATACATCATTTACACACACACACACACATAGTACATACACCATAGACATACATCATTTACACACACACACACATAGTACATACACCATAGACATACATCATTTACACACACACACACATAGTACATACACCATAGGCATACATCATTTACACACACACACACACACACACACATAGTACATACACCATAGGCATACATCATTTACACACACACACACACACACACACATAGTACATACACCATAGACATACATCATTTACACACACACACACATAGTACATACACCATAGGCATACATCATTTACACACACACACACACACACACACATAGTACATACACCATAGACATACATCATTTACACACACGCGTCAGCTCAGAGAGGCCCAGCTCATGAGCTCCATCTGATTAAATAATGAATATGTTTATGCAGCAAATGTTAGTTAGTGCATTGAATTGTTATCGCATCAAACCAAATCGATTAGTTCTCTAATAAAACCGAATCGCACCGCATTGTTTCAAACTATGACACATCGTTCCTGTATCATATTGAGCCCATGTATCGAATCACCTTGAAAGGGAAAGATGCAGATCCCTACTAGTACACGACAGCAACAAATAGATTTACAGCAAATCCTGTTTCTGTCTGAGAGTCACAACACACCACAGGCTATATATCTAGATGTAGTCAGGGTATATATTGAGACTATAACCCAGAGATTCAGGTGACTGATGACATGTTAGCCTACATAAAATCTATTTTGATGCCTTCTGAGGTAAGGCATGACTGAGGTAAGGCACGACTCCCCATACAGTGGGTTTGGGGTTTACAGTGGTGTGATCTGCAGTCTGCAGTAGACAGTAGTGTTCCCTTTTCTCTTAACCCCAGGCTAAATGGGAGAGCACTTAAAAATGACAAGATAGCACTTTACTAATCCTATGAATGACTCAATACATATCCATAATCATACATATTCACATCAACATTGAAAGATGAATAGCACAAAGTAAGACTAGCAAGTCTTAAGTAAACAATAAGAGAAAGGAAGTAAATTCACTTACTTTTCCTTGGTTCCAACTACATTCAAACTCTCAGCAGGTGATTGATATGGTGGTGCAACACCACAATAGTGAAGTCCACCTGTCCTGAAAAAAAAACTACTTCAGGGTTTTGAAGCCAAGGAAGGAAAAGTTTCTTATTAGTCCTGGGAGGCCAGTAGTCTTATCAGTGGTGAGGAGGCAGGAGGTGGTGCTGGTGTGACGGGGTTAGGGTTAGGGTCCACACCTTCCCAAAGGAGCACCAGGATTCAGCCTCATCCACGATGGAGAAGATAGCTTCAGCAGCTGACAAATATAGAACAGTGCATTCCAGACCGCTCTGGAAAAAGCTGTGCCAAATAAATCAGTCCAAGAAGTAGACACAGCAGAGAAAAGACGAGAGGGGTGAGAGGGGTAAGGAGAGGTGGGCAGGGAATGGGGTTAGGGAGGGAGTGAAAGAGGACAAGAGGAGAGACAGAAAATAAACAGGAGTAGTAAAAAATAAGCAATAGTCCACAGGTGGTTCTTCTTAAAACTATTCCAAAAGTTCTCAATTCTAACTTCCTTTGATTCTACTCTAAACTAGTCCAGCAATCCATCAACCGGTCCTCTGTTCCTGCCTGCCGGATTTTCAAAATGTCCATTCTAACAACTAACATTAGGCCTCTGACTGTCTCACACTAAGAAGCAGAGCGATGCCGGCCTTGCGCGCTTCCACGACTGTGCTGAGGAGGACTGTGTGCCAAAAGCAGCGTGGTGGTAACTTCATACAGGAGCAACCATGTATGGGCTGAAGAGAGGAGCTTTGATAGCGGGGAATCTGCCATAAATAGCCAGGGAGAGGCTAGCTCAGAGGGAGAGAGGGATCGAATCAGCTGTTGGAACAACAATCTAGTCTACCACTGCAGCTCCAGCAGTCTACACACACAGGGCTCCACTTTCACCATGCTGGGAAGAGCAGAGCTAACTAACACCATAGATCTATAACACAAAGGAATGCAGCATAGCAGACACATAAGGGGTTTCTTGGATGCAGTCAATTCAGGAAGTAAACGCAATAATTCAATAATTGAAAAAAATTGCATGTATTTTTCAATTACTTTTCAATAAACTGAAAGAAGAAGCTATTTAAGTTTTTCAATTCAAATCACTTCCTAAATTGACTGCCTTCAATTTGAGTTGACCCCAACTCTGTTCTCGGCAGAACAATACAAAGCAGAAGCTGACTCACAACCCTTAATAGACACAGAGGTGCTGACCAACGGAAAGGTAAACTTATAACACATTGTAAGTAACTGCCAAAATAAAGGAAACACCAGAGTAAATGAGGGATACAAAGAATACTGAAAGCAGGTGCTCCACACAGGTGTGGTTCCTGAGTTAATTAAGCAATTAACATACCATAATGCATTTAACGTGTGCATGTTTTTCTCTTCTGATAAAACAAAAGCTGATTCAAAGAGGGTGTGGCAGATTTCAAAACTCTTCCATGGTAGGATACACATCAATATCCTTGATGAACGGTGGCTATTGAGGAAGGGAGGACACTTCTGTTTGCCTACTAACAAATTGACACACTCCTCGACCACTTATTGGTTTCCGGGTCACAGAGGAGAGAGTACTGAGGACTGAGGACATACTTTTACCTAAACTAGAAAACCCTTTTGATACTTATGTGTATCCTACCGTGGAAGTGTTTTGAAATATGCCACACCCAGAGTGGGTAGCAAGGAATGAGTTAGCCCTAAATATTTCTAAAACTAAATGCATTGTATTTGAACAAAACACTCACTAAACCCTAAACCTCAACTAAATCTTGAAATAAATAATGTGGAAATTGAGCAAGTTGAGGTGACTAAACTGCTTGAAGTAACCCTGTATTGTAAACTGTCATGGTCAAAACATACTGATGCAGTAGTAGCTAAGATGGGGAGAAGTCTGTCTATACTAAAGTAATGCTCTGCCTTCTTAACAACACTATCAACAAGGCAGGTCCCACAGGTCCTAGTTTTGTCGCACCTTGACTACTGTTCAGTCGTGTGGTCATGTGCCACAAAAAAGGACTTAGGAAAATTGCAATTGGCTCAGAACAGGGCAGCACGGCTGGCCCTTGGATGTACACAGAGAGCTAATGTTAATCATATGCATGTCAATCTCAGAGATTGACATCATAGCTACTTTTACTTACGAGAGGTATTGACATGTTGAATGCACCGAGCTGTCTGTCTAAACTACTGGCACACAGCTCAGACACCCATGCATACCCCACAAGACAAGCCACAAGAGGTCTCTTCACAGTCCCCAAGTCCAGAACAGACTATGGGAGGCACACAGTACTACATAGAGCCATGACTACATGGTACTCTATTCCACATCAAGTAACTCATGCCAGCTGTAAAATTTGATTTAAAAACAGATAAAAAAAAAACACCTTATGGAACAGCGGGGTCTGTGAAGCAACACAAACATTGGCACAGACACATGCATACACACACACACACACACACACAATAACATACGCACTATACATACACATGGATTTAGTACTGTAGATATGTGGTAGTGGTGGAGTACTGGAGTACACACTATGTGCCTGTGGGCACATAGTGTGTTGTGAAATCTGTGAATGTATTGTAATGTTTTTTAAATTGTATAAACTGCCTTAATTTTGCTGGACCCCAGGAAGAATAGCTGCTGTTTTGGCAGCAACTAATGGGGGTCCATAATAAATACAAATACAAAATATACCCCCTTTGAATCGGCTTTTTTGCCAGAGGAGAAAAACATGCACAAGTTAAAAAAAACAATATGCTATGTTTTATCTATGAAATGTCTTGCACAACTAACATCACTTTACACATTTATTTTGGCATCCACCCCTGTAAACGTCATTTTCCTAATGACGTGCAAGTGGAAAAGGGCCGTCTCATTTCAAGCAAGGGCTTTCCCATCCATGTTTACTCTCCTTGCCGATTCTCCTTGATTAACTGTGACCTTTTATAAGAGAGGCAAGAGGACAGAGTAGAGAAGACACTGGAGGTGAATAAAAGCAGTGCGACTCGAGTTTCGCCAACAACTGGAAGACAGTGTCCCTTTTTGGTCAGTGGAGGAAAGAGAGAGCAGAGGGATGTTGAGAGAAGGACCCTCAATCTGCTGATCTCACCCTCCTCTGAGACCGACCATCAGATGCAGGCACCATCAGCACAGTGAAATTAAAATAAAAAGCACATTATTTAAATGTATGCTCACTCAGATGTGCTTCACAAGTACATGCGGTGATAATGTATTGGGCCTGTTGCTTACTACACAAACCATATTGCTACAGTCTTGAATTGGTTAATGTTGTATAGGTTTACATTTTTTTAATCATGCTTGCATTTTGACTCAAAGTGATCTTGACTCAGAAAAGGTTGGTGACAACTGTTTTCATGTTAACACTATCAACGTTTCCCTTTACTGTGGCAATTGTGATCTAATCAACGCAACATTAGCAACTTTCAATGCATCATAAATATGCAAGAGATTTTGTTGTAGGCAGAACGCATCAGAGTAGGATTCTAATGCATTGACACACTACTCAGCCCGTACTCTACACAGACCGGTGAAGCATAAACAATCAGAGCTGAAGTAGATCTATATGCAAATAGACCATTGCCATATATGTATCTGTGCCATTTACTTTGAACTGGACTGTGTTTACAGCATGAGCAGTTGTAAGTAGATGCACTTGTTTTGAGATCAATGCGAGAGTTGCATGTAGCCACATGTGCACATTTTGTTCATATCCTTTGCTAGTAAGTGAGTTATTAGCCCAGATATAGATCATTTGTAGTCAGCAATAGGGGAGTGATTGCTTCCTACAAGAGCATAAACGTGTACATTTCTAGACATCTTTGAAAAGCGATTCAGGTAAAGAGCTTTTTTTTAATTAAAGGGACAGTGTTCTATTTTGAGACTGGCTTGAATAAGCTAAGTGGCCAATAGGCAGAGGGTAGCATAATTTGTATGATTCTCTGAAATAATGGTATGGGAATAATAATGCATTTTATTTTGTAAAGTGGTTTCTTGCATTATGCAGCAAGACTACATTTTCAGTCACCTTGTCTGAAGGACAAGTGGATAAACAGGTAATGTCAAGCCCTGCATGTTTTTTTCAAAAGTCTCATGGACTGTAGGCCTACATTGAACACCACACATTGCCTGCTAATTTACACTATAGTTGAGTTGATAATCTTGCCGGGTTGGTATTTTAGCTTTGACACCTGAATACAAAGTGTTTTGTTTTGGGCAAATTCAATACAACACATTACTGAGTACCACTCTCCATATTTTCAAGCATAGTGGTGGCTGCATCATAATGTATAATGGTGGGGATGGCTGACACTATAAGTGCTCCTAACCAATTGTGCCATTTTGTTCGTTTTTCACGTTGTTTGTAACTTATTTTTTTACTAATTTTGTACATAATGTTGCTGCTACAGTCTCTTATGACTGAAAAAACTTCTGGACATTAGAACAGCGATTACTCACCTCAAACTGGAAGAATAATTTCGAATAGGATCGGACCCTTTTTTTCAATTTTCACAGAAAATGACATATCTAAATCTAACTGCCTGTAGCTCAGGCATTGAAGCAAGGATATGCATATTCTCGATACCATTTGAAAGAAAGCACTTTGAAGTTTGTGGAAATATCAAATTAATGTAAGAGAACATAACACATTAGATCTGGAAAAAGAAAATACAAAGAAAAAAACATATGTTTATTGTGTTGTTTTTGTACCATCTTTGAAATGCAAGAGAAAGGACATAATGTATTATTACAGCCCAGGCGCAAATCATATTTTGGCCACTAGATGGCAGCAGTGTATGTGAAATGGTTTAGACTGATCCAATGAACCATTGCATTTCTGTTTAAAATTTTGTATCAAGCCTGCCCAAATGTGTCTAATTGGTTTATTAATAACTTTTCAAGTTCATAACAGTGCGCTCTCCTCAAACAATAGCATGGTATTATTTCACTGTAATAGCTACTGTAAATTGGACAGTGCAGTTAGATTAACAAGAATTTAAGCTTTATGTCTATGTCCTGGGAAATGTTATTGTTACTTACAACCTCATGCTAATCACATTAGCCTACGTTAGCTCAACCATCCCGTGGGGGACCCACCTATCCAACGGGAAGGATATACTGCTTTCCCGGGAACGGGCCCAAATCCCCGTCATTTGAAGAAAAACATTGAAAAAGGGGGGGCTGCCTTCTGAGAATCATAGGCGAGCGAGTAAACTCCCACTGCCATTCGTTCTATTGGCCAACGTGCAATCATTGGATAATAAAATCGATGACGTACGATCAAGATTATCCTACCAACGGGACATAAAAACTGATATATCTTATGTTTAACCGAGTCGTGGCTGAACGACAACACGGATAATATAGAGCTGGCAATATTTTCCATTCACCAGCAGAACAGAGAAGCTACAAGACAAGTGTGGGGATGTGTGTCTATTTGTCAATAACAGCTGGTGCTTGATGTCTAATATTAAAGAAGTCTTGATGTACTGCTCACCTGAGGTAGAGTACCTTATGATAAGCTGTAGACCACACTATCAACCAAGAGAGTTCTCATCTATATTATTCGTAGCCATCTATTTACCACCACAGACTGATGTTGGCACTAAGACCGCACTCAACCATCTCTATAAGGCCATAAGCAAACAAGAAAATGCTCATCCAGAAGCAACGCTCTTAGTGGCCAGGAACTTTTATGCAGGCAAACTTAAATTGGTTTTACCTCATTTCTACCAGCATGTGTCATGTGCAACCAGAGGGAAAGAAAACTCCAGACCACCTTTACTCCACACACAGAGATGCATACAAAGCTCTCCCTCGTCCTCCATTTGGAAAATCTGGCCATAATTATATCCAACTGATTCTTGCTTACAAGAAAAAAGTAAGGCAGGAAGTACCAGTGACTCACACAATACGGAAATGGTCAGATGACGTGGATGCTACACTACAGGACTGTTTTGCTAGCACAGACTGGAATATGTTATGGGATTCATCCAATGGCATTGAGGAGTATACCACCACAGTCATCGGCTTCATCAATAAGTGCATCGCCAACATCATCCCCACTGTGACCGTACGTACATTTCCCAACCAGAAGCCATGGATTACAGGCAACATCCGCATCGAGCTAAAGGCTAGAGCTGCCGCTTTCAAAGAGCAGGAAACTTATCCTGACACAGAATAAATCCCGCTATGCCCTCAGACGAACCATCAAACAAGCGAAGCGGAAATACAGGATTAAGATTGAATCCTACTACACCGGCTCTGACACGGATGTGGCAGGGCTTGAAAACGAATATGGACAACAAAGAGAAACCCAGACACGAGCTGCCCAGTGATGCAAGCCTACCAGACGAGCTAAATGCCTTTTATGCTCTCTTCGAGACAATCAACACTGAAGCATGCATGAGAGCACCAGCAGTTCTGGACAACTGTGTGATAACGCTCTCGGTAGCCAATGTGAGCAAGACCTTTAAACAGGTCTACATTCACAAAGCCGTGGGGCCAGACGGATTACAAGGACATGCTCAGCATTCAACACCATAGTGCCCATGAAGCCCATCACTAAGCTAAGGACCCTGGGACTAAAAACCTCCCTATGCAACTGGATCCTGGACTTCCTGACGGGCCGCCCCCATGTGGTAAGGGTAGGCAACAACACATCTGCCATGCTGATCCTCAACTCTGGGGCCCCTCAGGGGTGTGTACTTAGTCCCCTACTGTACTCACTGTTCACCCACGACTGTGTGGCCAAACACGACTCCAACACCATCATTAAGTTTGCTGACAACACAACAGATCAGGCCTGATCACCAACAACGATGAGACAGCCTATAGGGAGGAGGTCAGAGACTTGGCCGTGTGGTGCCAGGACCACAACCTCTCCCTCAAGGTGAACAAGACAAAGGAGCTGATCGTGGACTACATGGAAAAGGCGGGTCGAACAGGTCCCTATTAACATCGACGGGGCTGTAGTGGAGCAGGTCGAGAGTTCACACCCACTTTGTGTACCAGAAAATTATCATAATCCATTGGATAATTTTGACATTTTCACTTACTTTTTTAGGTAGTCTTTTAAAAAAAATATATATATATATAAATAAATAAATAAATATATGCACTATGCATATATATATATATATACAGTGCCTTGCGAAAGTATTCGGCCCCCTTGAACTTTGCGACTTTTTGCCACATTTCAGGCTTCAAACATAAAGATATAAAACTGTATTTTTTTGTGAAGAATCAACAACAAGTGGGACACAATCATGAAGTGGAACGACATTTATTGGATATTTCAAACTTTTTTAACAAATCAAAAACTGAAAAAATGGGCGTGCAAAATTATTCAGCCCCCTTAAGTTAATACTTTGTAGCGCCACCTTTTGCTGCGATTACAGCTGTAAGTCGCTTGGGGTATGTCTCTATCAGTTTTGCACATCGAGAGACTGAAATTTTTTCCCATTCCTCCTTGCAAAACAGCTCGAGCTCAGTGAGGTTGGATGGAGAGCATTTGTGAACAGCAGTTTTCAGTTCTTTCCACAGATTCTCGATTGGATTCAGGTCTGGACTTTGACTTGGCCATTCTAACACCTGGATATGTATATTTTTGAACCATTCCATTGTAGATTTTACTTTATTTTTTGGATCTGATGATGGAAGACAAATCTCCGTCCCAGTCTCAGGTCTTTTGCAGACTCCATCAGGTTTTCTTCCAGAATGGTCCTGTATTTGGCTCCATCCATCTTCCCATCAATTTTAACCATCTTCCCTGTCCCTGCTGAAGAAAAGCAGGCCCAAACCATGATGCTGCCACCACCATGTTTGACAGTGGGGATGGTGTGTTCAGCTGTGTTGCTTTTACGCCAAACATAACGTTTTGCATTGTTGCCAAAAAATTCAATTTTGGTTTCATCTGACCAGAGCACCTTCTTCCACATGTTTGGTGTGTCTCCCAGGTGTCTTGTGGCAAACTTTAAACCACACTTTTTATGGATATCTTTAAGAAATGGTTTTCTTGCCACTCTTCCATAAAGGCCAGATTTGTGCAATATACGACTGATTGTTGTCCTATGGACAGAGTCTCCCACCTCAGCTGTAGATCTCTGCAGTTCATCCAGAGTGATCATGGGCCTCTTGGCTGCATCTCTGATCAGTCTTCTCCTTGTATGAGCTGAAAGTTTAGAGGGACGGCCAGGTCTTGGTAGATTTGCAGTGGTCTGATACTCCTTCCATTTAAATATTATCGCTTGCACAGTGCTCCTTGGGATGTTTAAAGCTTGGGAAATCTTTTTGTATCCAAATCCGGCTTTAAACTTCTTCACAACAGTATCTCGGACCTGCCTGGTGTGTTCCTTGTTCTTCATGATGCTCTCTGCGCTTTTAACAGACCTCTGAGACTATCACAGTGCAGGTGCATTTATACGTGACTTGATTACACACAGGTGGATTGTATTTATCATCATTAGTCATTTAGGTCAACATTGGATCATTCAGAGATCCTCACTGAACTTCTGGAGAGAGTTTGCTGCACTGAAAGTAAAGGGGCTGAATAATTTTGCACGTCCAATTTTTCAGTTTTTTTTTGAAAATGTAAGCATTCAGACCCTTTACTCAGTACTTTGTGGAAACACCTTTGGCAGCGGTTACAGCCTCGAGTCTTCTTGGGTATGACGCTACAATCTTGGCAGCGTTGTTGCCAGCTATTTTCAGGTCTGCAGGTTTTCATCAAGGGTCTCTCTGTACTTTGCTCCGTTCATCTTTCCCTCGATCCTGACTAGTCTCTCAGTGCCTGC
The DNA here is from genome assembly GCF_045791955.1 of Oncorhynchus clarkii lewisi. Classification (NCBI taxonomy): domain Eukaryota; kingdom Metazoa; phylum Chordata; class Actinopteri; order Salmoniformes; family Salmonidae; genus Oncorhynchus; species Oncorhynchus clarkii. The sequence goes on from NC_092166.1 coordinate 41,203,038, forward strand.
CGCTGAAAAACATTTGCACAGCATAATGCTGCCCCCACTATGCTTCACCATAGGGATGGTGTCGGGTTTCCTCCTGAAGTGACGCTTGGCATTCAGGCCAAAGAATTCAATCTTGGTTTCATCAACCAGAAAATATTGTTCCTCATGGTCTGAGTCTTTTAGATGCATTTTGGCAAACTCCAAGCAGGCTGTCGTGTACTTTTTACTGAGTGGCTTCTGTCTGACCACTCTACCTTAAAGGTCTGATTGGTGGAGTACTGCAGAGATGGTTGTCCTTCTGGAAGGTTCTCCCATCTCTTCACGATAGGGAACTGGAGCTCTGTCATAGGGACCATCTGGTTCTTGGTCACCTCCCTGACCAAGTCCCTTCTCCCCAGATTGCTCAGTTAGGCCAGGCGGCCAGCTCTATGAAGGGTCTTGGTGTTTCCAAACTTCTTCCATTTAAGAATGATGAAGGCTACCATGTTCTTGGGGACCTTCAATGCTGCAGAAATGCTTTGGTACCCTTCCTCAGATCTGTGCCTCGACGCAATCCTGTCTCGGAGCTCTACAGACAATTCCTTCGACCTCATGACTTGGTTTTTGCTCTGACATGCACTGTCAACTGTGGGACCTTATATTAATGTGTGTGCCTTTCCAAATCATGTCCAGTCAATTGAATGTACCCCAGGTGGACTCCAATGAAGTTGTAGAAATATCTCAAGAATGATCCATGGAAACAGGATGTACCTGAGCTCAATTTATCAAACAGTTCTTAAAATCCATTTTTACTTTGTCATTATGGGGTATTGTATGTAGATTGATGAGGGGGAAAAAATATTTCATCCATTTTAGAAAAAGGCTATAACGTAACAAAATATGGAAAAAAGTCAAGAGGTCTGAATACTTTCCGAATGTACTGTATGTCGGTCTTTACTAAAGGTGTTCGATGCCGCTACTGTTTGTAGGTGTACTGCCAATAGCAAGATTAATTGTTGTTATAGGTTACTAGAAGTGAATATCTTTGATTGACTATTGACTGAACTGCTGTATTTGCTACATTACTCTGGAAGTTATTAGTATTTTATATAGTATTATTATATTTTATAAACTATTGCGTTAGAAGGAAAAGCTATCTCCTCTCTCAGCCCCGAAAAACAAACTAACAAGAAGCCCTCTAGAGTTAATCTCTCGTGGACAAATCTATGTAAAACATAATTAAAGGTACAGTATAATCTGTGGGGAAGGAGCGTGATGTGTGGGATAACGAGCAGTGTAGTTCCGGTGTTTAGGTTTATTAGCACTGGTTATTTGGACATATCACAATTTCGCAGGTGTTAGCATCTTTCGAATATCAAAAGAGGAGGAACATTCAGCCCGTAACGTAAGAGAGAGGGTGGAGCTCCTCGTTCTAGCATCTCTTGATCCCTTCTCTTAAAACGTATGGACCCAGAACTTAATCGAGCAGCTGACCATTTACACAAGAATTTAGGTCTCTAGAGTTAACACTGGCTTGTGGGGCAGTAACGTCACTGTTAAAGAGTGAGTGGGACAATTTGGGATGAAAATTCCCTAGTTCCCGCTTCCGGGTGGGAATAGCACGTGACAGCGTACAGTACAACGTTTTGATGTTTGGCAAAAGGACATCACGATACTGTATCCGAACTAACACTCTAGAACAAAACTGTTTGATTGATCACAAAGACAACCTTCATGCAAGGAGTTTATTTATGAATCAGACTGCAGTGTCATACAACAGTAGCACAATCATTTGACTATGTATTATGTTCATATTCATCAATACAAAGCAAATAAAATGCTTTAAAAGGAAAAATAAATGAATGATTTTCCATTGGATTTTACTAAAAAAAATGCCTTTAAATACTTGGCATAGTTTGTAAATACAATTCTGAAAGATAATGGTTGCCCATTCGTTCGTTTTGACTACTGGAGAGTACCAAATGCAAATATACTGTATGCAACAAAAGAAAATAATCCTCCTCTCTCTTGCATTTCATGTCAGAAAAAAATGTCAGTGAGTACAAAAAGCTCTTAATTAAATCTCTTATGAAAATAGAAAATATTACAACAAGTGTGCATAATTATTCATGTTGCACATAGCCTGCAGTACAAAACGTCAAATGACACTAAGTTCTAGCTTCATCTGGCATGCCAATTCATCGGGCCTAGCTATGCTCTGTAATGGCCATTTTAGTGGCATGATCGAGGGTCAGTTTCCTTCTTTAGACTGAGGCCTTCATTATCATCAAGCAAAAGTCTTGAAAATGGTACTTCGTTCAGACCAAATGCGACCGGCAACAACTGTGGGTAATCTATCCACCTGGTTGCTTTACATGTGATACTGAGCAATGATGTTGATCAATGGACTGAACAGATCAACAAACTACTGAGTTCTCTTGCTCTGCCTATAGTTGTTTTGTGTGAGAGTTGTGCATTTAAGAAGCCTGTATTATGTTGGACTAACTGCACGGTTCTCCTCATTTTTGAATGACTCAGGCAGAGAAAAGTAAGTGAAGGGCAGTCACTATATAAGTATGCAGTCAACATTGCTACCTTTCAGGCTTAAGAAGTGGCAGAACCAGAATAAGTTGTTTGTGACACCTAAAATGATGTAACAGTGTGCAATTAGTAATTATTTGGCATTGCCTTAAGCATAATGTAATGCACACAATTGCCTTAGGTGCCATGATTATTACATTTTTTTAAATATGTTGGTCAGATATATTAAGAGTAGCATAAAGTTCTAAGTCAATTAAATACTACAGCCGCAATAATGCTACATTAAAGTATACGTTATAAAACTGGGATTGAGCAGTAGATGTATTCACCTTTGACAAATAGGAAAACAACATTAACGTGCACCTTTATCGAAGCATTATACACCCTTCCCTAACCATTGTATCATTGACAGCTGTCTGAAACTCAAACGTCGCTCAATGTATAAAGAAATGTTAAGTTGCATTAATAAAATAATGGATTTATTTTACATTTGTAAACGTGTTGCTATGAATCAGCAACAAAACAACAGTATGTGACTTGGCTTGGAAGACATAAAAATAAAAAAAATAAGACAGGTCAGCGGAGTTGGGGTCAATTCCGGAAGTGAACTGAAACTACGATTCTGATTCCACATTTTTTCCCATACACCAGCATTGAGCATTATGTTCCGGGATTCAAATGGAATTGACCACAACACTGCAGGTCACAGCTGACCATAAACAGAAGAACATAGCTGTGATGGATCAAATATAATAAAGAATGCCCAACATCAAATGTTCAACTGTTTTTTCATGTGAAAATGCACTACAAATAGGAACTCATGGCACAACCAGATTTTCCCATCAAGTCAAGACTCAGAAAGAAGATTAACCCTCATCTTGTCACTACACAGAACAAACGTGTGATCAAGGCACACTGCACACAGCTTTGCTTGTAAGGTCATCCTTCTTTATGTCAATCTATTTTCTTAAATGTTTTTTTTTTGCACTAGAAAATTATATACTCTCATTATGGTACTGTACAGACATTATGATACTTTCAACTTGTGATCAAAGTATGCAGAAATAAACTATAATGGTTAAATACAAAATACCTCTTAAAATATTTAAAATATACTTTATTTTGTACATTATGCAAACTGATTAACAATTCAATGATAACAAAAATAAATATTCAGTGAAATGTAGGCTGCGTCTGAAATGGCACCATATTCCCTATATAGTGCACTACTTTTTACCAGAGCCCTATAGGTCTTGGTCGAAGGTAGTGCACTATATAGTGAATAGTGTCATTTCAGACACTGCCGTAGTTTCTTCACATGATACACAAGTATGGCCACTGATATTTTCAATTAAATAAGCACCCACCCACACCCAGTATACTCTGACACATTTCCATTTTGCTGCGGGAAGTGTTACATCCCAAATGGCACCCCATTGACTATTTTGTGCACTACTTTTGACCATGACTCATTGGGCTCTGGTCAAAAGTATTGCACTATATAGGGAATAGGGAGGAATTTGGGTACGTATACAACGAGATTCCTGACAATGGTTCCCAGCTCCACTGACTAAGCCACAGCTGTTTGTATGACAATATTGCTCTATCTTGTCCATATAATTCTTGTTTACAACTCAAACTGCCACACTCCATGCCATTATTGCTTCCTGAAATGACCTGGGAAATCGAGCTATACACCAGATTTTTTACAACATTTAAGTTAACTACCCAGAATGGTCTTATATATCCTGACCCAGCTTATACATGCACATCTGGATACAGATTTGTTTGTGCTCTTGACAAGTCCAATGCTCATTGTCAATTCAACAGGGTTGGGGTCAATTTCTTTTCAATTCCAGTCAATTCAGGAAGTACACTGAAATGATTTTTAACACTTTCTTTTTTTTTTACATTTTGTTTACTTTCTGAATAGACTGGAATTTAAATGGAATTGATCCCAACCCTGAAAGCCAATGAGTGACATGATAGCACAAATATACTGACACTCAGGCTAGTCAACTCCCTTCCCCCCCATAATGTAGAACCAATGCCTCAGAATACATACAGTATCACTGATTTACCATTATGCCACATAGGTAGGTATAGAGTGACTCTTCATTGAAGAGCTTTATGGGTTATGATTACAGTATGCAGGAAAGCGACGATACAGACAGGCCACAGTGTATCACAATAATAGTAGACTGATGGATTGATGGATTAATCTGAAAAAGAAAACAGTTCTCGAGCCAAAGACATTGTCGTCCAATATAATATATTTCTTCTCAACTCTCCATAATAACAATACAATGTAACTATTTTGGTGTAATCGACACTGAATGTAATGGAACAGCTTTTATGATGAATATTCTCCCTATGTATCCGTTGTGTAAAACACAAGTACTTACATTTATATCTAAACAGCTCGCCCATAAACAAACAGAATCATACAGCATGTTAACGATGAGTCAACTAACTGTATTCAATTTCAACATACTTGAAGTTGTTATACGCTTGACAGAATTGCATAATGTCTGCCAATGAAAATAATCTAGGAGGATAGAATAAGAAAGGAGAAAGGACAAGCCACTACCAGAAGACTGGAATTCAGTCTGAAATGGCACCCTATTCCCTATGTAGTGCACTGCTTTCTGGGCCCTGGTCAAAAAGAGACCTGGTCAAAAGTAGTGCACTACATTGGAAGTAGGGTTACAAAAGTCGTGCACTACATAGGAAGTAGGGTGCCATTTGGGCCGCATCCTAGTAGAAACACAATTAGAGGATGGGTTGAGGGGAGGTAAAGGGGAGGAGGGGGGTTAGTTGGAAGCTACCCCTAGGTGGGGGAACACCTCCCTTTTGGCAGTGGGACACTTGGTACTCATAGTACTCAACAACGCCGAGGTTGAGGGTGTACACAATGCTCTTGTCGGAGAAGAAGGCCATTTCTGTGTTGGGATAAGATGAAGGCATTCTAGTGGGCTGCCAGGTCACAGTGTTGGAGGGATCTAAACCTCCGATGGAAAAAGATGATGGGCGTCTCAGTCGCTCTACACTTTCTCCACTCCGCTTGGGTCGTAGGCCTCTGGTATAATACAAAGAAAGAAGGGATACATTTAATCATTTAGAGTAAATATGTGTGCGTTAAAAATGGCACCATATTCCCTATATAGTGCACTACATTTGACCAAAGCCCTATGGGCCCTGGTCAAAAATAGTACACATAGGGAATTGGGTGCCATTTGGGATGCACCTTATATCATGTGCAGTGGCGTGTCCAGACAATTTAGAATGAGGTGGCCAAGGTGAGGCACAGTCCAAGTTTAGGGAGGGGCATAAAATGTTGAACCTTAATCGATGCAAGGTGGATTTGTTTTATTTAATTATGATTATCAATGAATTAAATGCTTCAGCTTAGGTTTGGTACATTTCCCTGTTCAAATGAATCAATTCCAAAACTCTTGATGCAGTATTTGCATTCAAGGTCAGAATTTTATATAAGGGTATTAACATACAGCAGAAAATTCACTCGAAAGGTCCATTCAAAATGTGCAAATTAAACCGTGACATTCGAGGGTCTCTGTTAATTTTTTTGGTACCCTTTTTTCTCCCCAATTGGTAGTTACAGTCTTGTCCCATCGCTGCAATTCCCGTGCAGACTCGGGAGAGGCGAAGGTCGAGAGCCATGCATCCTCCAAAACCCGGCCTCGCCAAGCCGCACTGCTTCTTGAAACACTGCTCGCTTAACCCGGAAGCCAGCCGCACCAATGTGTGGATGTGCCTGCTAGAGCGTGATGGAACAAGGACATCCCAGCCGGGAATATCCTCCCCTAACCCGTACGACGCTGGGCTAATTATGTGCCGCCTCACGGGTCTCCCGGTCGCGGCCGGCTGCGACACACCCCGGGATCAAACCTGGATCTGTAGTGATGCCTCTAGCACTGATCAGTGCCTTAGACCGCTGTGCCACTCGGAAGGCCCTGGGTCTATGTTTTTTTTAATGGGACCTCCTACAGTATGTATGCAAGGCTTTATAGTAAAGACATGTCGCGGTGTTTAAATCTGATTGTCAAACAAATCACTTCAATAGTAGGATAAGTAGGTACCTGCGCACGTTTGTTTACTCCAAAATAAGTCCAGCATCCAAACAGTGCACTGTGCATCCGCCATTTGAATGGAATCTATTACAAACACTGTGTAATGACATTCAGCCTACAAAGTGATGTGCATTTATGGATGCCAAAGTCAGGCTTACCCAAAAATGTTAGCAATAAAAAAAGAAACTTATCAATTGATTTCTCATTTGTGTCTATCAGTGTTTCAGAATTTTCTTTCAATTCGCAAGAGGCTGAATCTATTTCATCCGAGTGTGGCAAACAGCACCCCTCTGTGTTAGTAGTGTTAGTGGCCACCCTGGGCCACCCTCTTGACATGCCACTGATCATGTGACAGTCATCATAAATTATCCAAAATGTATTTCATACAAAAATGTCTGGAAAATGTATTAAAATAATTACAGTGCCTTGCGAAAGTATTCGGCCCCCTTGAACTTTGCGACCTTTTGCCACATTTCAGGCTTCAAACATAAAGATATAAAACTGTATTTTTTTGTGAAGAATCAACAACAAGTGGGACACAATCATGAAGTGGAACGACATTTATTGGATATTTCAAACTTTTTTAACAAATCAAAAACAGAAAAATTGGGCGTGCAAAATTATTCAGCCCCCTTAAGTTAATACTTTGTAGCGCCACCTTTTGCTGCGATTACAGCTGTAAGTCGCTTGGGGTATGTCTCTATCAGTTTTGCACATCGAGAGACTGAAATTTTTTCCCATTCCTCCTTGCAAAACAGCTCGAGCTCAGTGAGGTTGGATGGAGAGCATTTGTGAACAGCAGTTTTCAGTTCTTTCCACAGATTCTCGATTGGATTCAGGTCTGGACTTTGACTTGGCCATTCTAACACCTGGATATGTTTATTTTTGAACCATTCCATTGTAGATTTTGCTTTATGTTTTGGATCATTGTCTTGTTGGAAGACAAATCTCCGTCCCAGTCTCAGGTCTTTTGCAGACTCCATCAGGTTTTCTTCCAGAATGGTCCTGTATTTGGCTCCATCCATCTTCCCATCAATTTTAACCATCTTCCCTGTCCCTGCTGAAGAAAAGCAGGCCCAAACCATGATGCTGCCACCACCATGTTTGACAGTGGGGATGGTGTGTTCAGGGTGATGAGCTGTGTTGCTTTTACGCCAAACATAACGTTTTGCATTGTTGCCAAAAAGTTCAATTTTGGTTTCATCTGACCAGAGCACTTTCTTCCACATGTTTGGTGTGTCTCCCAGGTGGCTTGTGGCAAACTTTAAACAACACTTTTTATGGATATCTTTAAGAAATGGCTTTCTTCTTGCCACTCTTCCATAAAGGCCAGATTTGTGCAATATACGACTGATTGTTGTCCTATGGACAGAGTCTCCCACCTCAGCTGTAGATCTCTGCAGTTCATCCAGAGTGATCATGGGCCTCTTGGCTGCATCTCTGATCAGTCTTCTCCTTGTATGAGCTGAAAGTTTAGAGGGACGGCCAGGTCTTGGTAGATTTGCAGTGGTCTGATACTCCTTCCATTTCAATATTATCGCTTGCACAGTGCTCCTTGGGATGTTTAAAGCTTGGGAAATATTTTTGTATCCAAATCCGGCTTTAAACTTCTTCACAACAGTATCTCGGACCTGCCTGGTGTGTTCCTTGTTCTTCATGATGCTCTCTGCGCTTTTAACGGACCTCTGAGACTATCACAGTGCAGGTGCATTTATACGGAGACTTGATTACACACAGGTGGATTGTATTTATCATCATTAGTCATTTAGGTCAACATTGGATCATTCAGAGATCCTCACTGAACTTCTGGAGAGAGTTTGCTGCACTGAAAGTAAAGGGGCTGAATAATTTTGCACGCCCAATTTTTCAGTTTTTGATTTGTTAAAAAAGTTTGGAATATCCAATAAATGTCGTTCCACTTCATGATTGTGTCCCACTTGTTGTTGATTCTTCACAAAAAAATACAGTTTTGTATCTTTATGTTTGAAGCCTGAAATGTGGCAAAAGGTCGCAAAGTTCAAGGGGGCCAAATACTTTCGCAAGGCACTGTATATATCAGTTGTGTGTGGTGGTAGGTTTGAAGAGAGTCCTGTATTGAGTCGGATAACCATGGTTACCCGCGGTTGACCCACCAAAAAAATCAGCTCGCGGGTGGAATGAAAACATTCTTCCAACCCGCGAGTCGGCTCACAGTTCAGAACAATTATATTGTGGGTCGGAAACATTTTAAATAAAGATCAGTGGGGAACTATCAGGGCCTTCTAGAACATCAGAGAAGGCCTAAGGATTTATAAAAATGTATAAATATTTTATTTTTGATCAAATTACGTTTTAATTTCTATTTCATTTTACAATAGTTGTAATCATTTTCTGATTTAATCTCCTCAATTTGTATTGGAAAGAGAAGGGTTAATACTGAATAGAAAAAAATCCAGTACGGATTTTATTTTGTGGTCTCTGGGTAGAAAAATCTTGCTTGCTCTGCCAGCCATTGGCTAGGCCTTCAGAAGCTGGACAGAAGGCCTCTGCCATTCAACTGTATTAGAGCAGAATTTTGGAGTGACAGTCGAATGAACCAATCACATTTATACTTGCAATGAGTGGGACCGTTTTTTGTTGTTGCTGTGACATGTCTAGGACTTCTCCAAGGCCTACACACCTCACTAGTCAGAGCGCAAGAGGTAATGAATTTATAATACAGAATAGCAGGCTGATAAACAGCAAATACAGTAGGTTGCGGCAATACACTAATAGGTTGTATTCGGCCATAAAACTCACTACTGTAAGTCGCTCTGTATAAGAGCGTCTGCTAAATGACAAAAATGTCAAATGTAAGAGCATGCAGGAGAAAATAATCAGTGTTGCAAGCAGTAGTCTTCCAACGATAACATGCTGACTACATCGGGCACGCGCATGCGCATGCGCCCGCTTGTGCCATCTCGCATGTTGATTTTGTCCATCAGGACATGCAGTTTGAAATATCAAAACTAATTCTGAACCAACTATATTAATTTGGGGACAGGTCGAAACACTTCTGAAACATTCATGGACATTCAGCTAGCTAGCTTGCTGTTGCTTGATCATTTGTCCTGGGATATAAACATTTTGTTGTTATTTTACCTGAAATCTACAAGATCCTTCTTTTGCTGGATCTTTGTAGAATATCGACCCATTTTGAGTCACACAAAATAGTGTATTCTCTACTCCGACAATTAATCCACAGATAAAACGGGAAACCTAGTTCGTTTCTAGTAACCTCGCCTCCTTCAGTCTTCTTCTTCATCTATGGACTTTATATGGCGGTTGGCAACCAACTTTAAGGTGCATTACCGCCAACAACTGGACTGGAGTGTGGACCTCAGTTCATCTTTCAATTACCCACGTGGGTATATGCTCCTGTCGCTTGTGCTCCCTCTCCCGCCTCGTTATGGCGCACACCTGTCAGCATCGTTACGCTCACCTGGACTCTAATCACGTCCCTGATTACCTTCCCTATATATGCCACTCCCTTTGGTTCCTTCCCCAGGTGCCATTGTTTCTGTTTCAGTTTCATGGCTGTGCGTTGGTCATGGTTCGGCTATTCATTATATTAGTAACTCCCTGAACTTGTTTCCCGACTCTCAGCGCATGTTACAGCTCCTAAAAACCAAGATGGGAGAGACGGTACTTGCAGTGCGTCAATCATAAAAAATGGAACCAAGTTCTATTTCAGCGCCTGACTATGCAGACGCTCGTTGACACGTGAGAGCAGTGTGGCTGAAATTATTGAACAACTTGTATGTGTACATTTATTTTGCAGCGCATGTAACGTTGTCAGCCTGTAACGTTAACTAGTTTGTGTTGTAGTAGAGTGACGATGGCGGCTGCAGCAGCTGTTATCAACTTCAAGGTGGATGTTGCTAATTTGTTAGCATCAGCTATTTCAACACTAACATTCAAACTTTGTTTACAAAGGATCATCTGGTGAGTGGCACATATTTTTGTTGCCGATTGCTTGCTGTTAGCTATCTCTTTGAAAATAATTACTGTGAAATATTGTTGCATTTTAAACTTCAGATCACCAGTTAGTGCAATGAACGTGATAAAATATATTTGCAATGGGAAGTCATAGTTGGTTTGTTAATTTAATTTTGGACGTGAAATGATTGTGCTTTTGTATTGGTATGATTTCATGGGGCCAATTGGAGTGAATGGGATGCATAATCTTGAACATTATTTGGTGCTGTGTGTGACTGCTGTTGCCTGTTTGTGAGCCATGTATGTGTTTGACCAAAATGGTCTCTCCTTCAGTGCCATGGAGTGCACAGGTATTACGGTCGCTGTCCTTTTAGCACCATGAGCCTGTCACCTTTTGATATTTTTTATCACGTTATGAATGAATCAAACACATCACTAGAATGGTCCCGACTACAGAAGATATCATGTCGGGTGCATTAAGTGATGTCTTCTGTTATTTACTAGATTTGTTTTTATTTATACAACGTATTGGAAGATTTTGGTCCCTCTGAACGCCTAGGTCCTATAGTCACGATTCACCACTGAAGATAATATATATATTTTGTTGTGTATTCCATTAGGCTATGTGAGTGGTGAGGCAGACATAGCCTAGGCTTAGGTTACCAGCCACTCAGCGAGGGAGGGAAGTTAGCATGGAACTCTCCATTAGTAGACCGGCAAGCATGACCCCATTGGCCCCATGTGGGAATTCGGTGGGCATGGCCAGCCCACACCAAGCCCAACACAAGCTACCCATATCATCCCATCTTGGGCTAGCCTACACCAGCACAACACAGACTAGCCCACACCAGCCCATGGTGGGCCAGCCACACCAAGCTCAACGTGGACTAGCCTACACCAAACCCACAACAGCCCAACACAGGCTAGCCCACACCAAGCCCAACAGGGGCCAGCCCACACCAAGCCCAACAGGGGCCAGCCCACACCAAGCCCAACAGGGGCCAGCCCACACCAGGCGGGGGCTCATTTGAATATCTTTGTGTGTGGTTTGCGCACAGTTCTTTTTTTGCAACCATTACTGAGTGTCATTCCAGTTAAAAGAAAATCACTCTGCCATTTCCTGGTTGCTAAAATCCAAATAGTTTGCCTAATTTTATGTAACAAAAAAAGCAAGTATAGTGTAGAGAATCCTTGTACCATCTAAACTGCTGTGAAACATATTTTCCATAAACAAAAAATATTGTATTTTCAGCTGGTGTACAAAAGTAAAAGACGCAAAAACAAAACATAATAATAGGAAGCAAAGAAATGGTGCACACTTGCTTACAATGAGAATTACAGATCTATAACACCACATTTCTATGTTATATTGGTCAGGTCACCCAAAAAGTAACATATTGCAGCTACAGTGCCTTGCGAAAGTATTCGGCCCCCTTGAACTTTGCGACCTTTTGCCACATTTCAGGCTTCAAACATAAAGATATAAAACTGTATTTTTTTGTGAAGAATCAACAACAAGTGGGACACAATCATGAAGTGGAACCACATTTATTGGATATTTCAAACTTTTTTAACAAATCAAAAACTGAAAAATTGGGCGTGCAAAATTATTCAGCCCACTTAAGTTAATACTTTGTAGCGCCACCTTTTGCTGCGATTACAACTGTAAGTCGCTTTTGGTATGTCTCTATCAGTTTTGCACATCGAGAGACTGACATTTTTTCCCATTCCTCCTTGCAAAACAGCTCGAGCTCAGTGAAGTTGGATGGAGAGCATTTGTGAACAGCAGTTTTCAGTTCTTTCCACAGATTCTCGATTGGATTCAGGTCTGGACTTTGACTTGGCCATTCTAACACCTGGATATGTTTATTTTTGAACCATTCCATTGTAGATTTTGCTTTATGTTTTAGATCATTGTCTTGTTGGAAGACAAATCTCCGTCCCAGTCTCAGATCTTTTGCAGACTCCATCAGGTTTTCTTCCAGAATGGTCCTGTATTTGGCTCCATCCATCTTCCCATCAATTTTAGCCATCTTCCCTGTCCCTGCGGAAGAAAAGCAGGCCCAAACCATGATGCTGCCACCACCATGTTTGACAGTGGGGATGGTGTGTTCAGGGCGATGAGCTGTGTTGCTTTTACGCCAAACATAACGTTTTGCATTGTTGCCAAAAAGTTCAATTTTGGTTTCATCTGACCAGAGCACCTTCTTCCACATGTTTGGTGTGTCTCCCAGGTGGCTTGTGGCAAACTTTAAACAACACTTTTTAGGGATATCTTTAAGAAATGGCTTTCTTCTTGCCACCCCTCCATAAAGGCCAGATTTGTGCAATATACGACTGATTGTTGTCCTATGGGCAGAGTCTCCCACCTCAGCTGTAGATCTCTGCAGTTCATCCAGAGTGATCATGGGCCTCTTGGCTGCATCTCTGATCAGTCTTCTCCTTGTATGAGCTGAAAGTTTAGAGGGACGGCCAGGTCTTGGTAGATTTGCAGTGGTCTGATACTCCTTCCATTTCAATATTATCGCTTGCACAGTGCTCCTTGGGATGTTTAAATATTTTTGTATCCAAATCCGGCTTTAAACTTCTTCACAACAGTATCTCAGACCTGCCTGGTGTGTTCCTTGTTCTTCATGATGCTCTCTGCGCTTTTAACGGACCTCTGAGACTATCACAGTGCAGGTGCATTTATACGGAGACTTGATTACACACAGTTGGATTGTATTTATCATCATTAGTCATTTAGGTCAACATTGGATCATTCAGAGATCCTCACTGAACTTCTGGAGAGAGTTTGCTGCACTGAAAGTAAAGGGGCTGAATAATTTTGCACGCCAAATTTTCAGTTTTTGATTTGTTAAAAAAGTTTGAAATATCCAATAAATGTCGTTCCACTTCATGATTGTGTCCCACTTGTTGTTGATTCTTCACAAAAAAATACAGTTTTATATCTTTATGTTTGAAGCCTGAAATGTGGCAAAAGGTCGCAAAGTTCAAGGGGGCACTGTAAGTGTTCTGTTGTGTGAAAGTTTTAAAAAATAATCTTGTACACTACCAATGATGAAGTCGTTAAAAAATACCTAAATAAGTGCATGAAACTTAAGTTTCTCATGTAAAAATATATGTATGATAGTAACAACTTGGGTGTCTTTCTGATACAATGTATCACTTTCCCCAAGTACATTCAGAGCTTGAAAATTATTACATTTATGCATTGAATTAAGTTGTTAATAAATTATAAAATTCCTATTAAATAGAAAAAGCGCATTGGCCCAGTGTTGGCAGCCTACATGGGGTCAATATTTTAGCCCGCATTGGGTCACATCGTGCCAATGTGGACATGTTTGCTGGGAGCCTATTTGTGTGGTGCTGTCCCCGTGCAGGGCTTATGTTCCCTTTCGCCACACAACAATACATAGCCAAGTTTATTTTCCCTGACTCCTCACTTACGCGAAAATGGCTAACGTAACAGAATCAATCAAAAGAAAGGTTATAACGCCGAAATACACTTTAGTGGAAACAGGTGGTGTCTGAGTGAAATGCCCGGTTTGGAAGGATTTTGGAGTCATTGTGGAGAAGGAGATTCAAAGATGTCTGCAGAAAGAATGGGGTGTCAGCTATGACATGACACCTTGAGTTAGAAAAATATTTTGGTTATTGAACTACAAGTAGGTGTGAAGTGGATTTACATCCGGAAATGGAATTACGGTAATCAGGTCCCTGATCTGTACTATACAGAAAGTCATATCCATAATCATGCATATAATTCTATTAAAATAGATGTATCCTGAATAGACACACAAAGATAGAAATATGCAATATCCTTTAGCATTTGTAGGTATTATTCCACACACTGTGTAGAGAATCCCCCCCTGCTGAGGGCGCTGCAGAACACTTTAATTTTCAGTTTTTTTTGTGCGCAATTGTTTGTTTGGCTCTGCTGAGTCTGGCTCTCATGTGAGGAAATATTGTTCAGTGTTCAGCCCTGTGGTCTTAGCCAATCAGCTGGTGACCACTTGCCCCACACTCTGTACATGAGCTGATCATACAACCTCTGATTGGCAAAGGACATCTAGCTGGTCCTGCACTGTCTAATCAGGCCCGATGCATGCTCTTGCATCCCCATAAATGGACCCAGTCCGGATGATTTTCCTTCAGCACAGATAAGAGGTGGATTTATGGCAGTGTGTTCATGGAATGCGTGGGTAGAAGTGGGTAGTGTTTATTGTTGTTACGGTTGAGATTTGTGTGTGTTTACTGTTACTGTTAGTAGCAGTTGCTATTATCTATTCCCTGTAATGTTATTACTGTTCAGGTAACATGTTTGTTTACATTTCTACAGTTCTTTGTTCTATTTATCATTATCACTACTTGAGCTATTGTGGTCATTACTCTATGCATTACTTTGCACTGTTTATACCCATGTTATTACATTTATAGTACTCATTTTCTCTTTCTCTGTACTTTCAGACCATTTCCATACCTCTGTTTGGCAATAAAGTTAACTCTGTAAGGTTCCATTATTCCTCTGACCGGGAAAGGTTTTACGTGGGCCACAGGCCATTCAAATAGGAGGGGATTCCCTCACACACTGGCTATTATTCTAATGAGCTCCGCCACCAAAAAATATCACATTTGGTTGGACTATAGCAGGTGACCAACCTGTAGTTTGTGACTACTATGATTTCCCATTGTATCCAAATCAATTGCAGTAATTCCGTTACAGATTTTTCTGTCATTCTGCTACCGATTTGGTAACGGCAGAGTTTTAATTACTTAATAACTCATAAGCAAACTTGATTTCAGTAAAAAAAAAAATGACCCCTTTCATCTGTTAGACCAGAATTCAAAGCCTTTGCTTAATCCTAATGTTTAGGATGGAAATGTATATATGTCTTAATTAATATAAAAAACTGACTCTCAGCTTCCATTTGACATGCTCCTATGAACTTCACATGTTGGTGCTGATGGGTCCTTTGAGATGCAAATGCCCCTACTAAATAAATCTGCAGCCTGTAGAGTTTGGGAATTGTTTAATTAGTTTCAATTAAACTACTTGATTAGCTAAACAATATTGAATATACAACTATTGTTTTGTTCTGTCGGCAATAGGCTTTCATTAGGTAAGAAGAAGGCCAATTAGAAGGCTTATTTTCAAAGGGATTTGACCATCCCATTGTGAAAGTAAGATTTTATTATTCTTAATTCATGGCAAGGTTTCCTTTTATCCAAATGTTGAATAGACAAGCAGACAAAATTAATTCATGAAGGGAATGGGAATAGCCTTAAAGCCTACTACGCTGTTGTCGTAAAAACAATGAAATAAATGCATGTTATTTGGCGGGTCACGGATCGGCTCTCAGAACAATTCTATGTGGGTGGATGGGCTTGTGGAAAAGAATCTGTCCTGATGTCAGATGGGGCTCAGACTTGATGTGGCCGGCACAGGGTGGGGGCGGCTCCAAAAAACTGACCTGTGCAGGTCTCTAGTTTTGAAGTGTTATATCTAAGTACAATAGCCCCCTCTTGTGGAAAGACTCCATAGTAACAGCCAGAGTTTCACTGCTTGAAATGCTTGCCTCATAAAATAACACTAGGTAAAACTAAACACTCAAATAATAATAACAAAACATTAAGTCATTGCCAAACAATGTTTGTGTTGCTATACACTATATACACAAATGTATGTGTATAAAGCCACACCTGTTGCTGACAGGTGTATAAAATCGAGCACACGGCCATTAAATCTCTATAGACAAACATTGGCAGTAGAATGATCTCAGTGACATTCAACATGGCACCGTCATAGGATGTCACCTTTCCAACAAGTCAGTTTGCCAAATTTCTGCCCTGCTATAGCTGCCCTGATTAACTGAAGTGCTGTTATTGTGGAAAGTGGCTCATCCGCGAAGTGATAGGCAACACAAGCTCACAGAACGGGACGGGCGAGTGCTGAAGAGCATACTGCATAAAAAAATGGTCTGTTCTCGGTTGCAACACTCACTACAGAGTTCCAAACTGCCTCTGGCAGCAACGTCAGCACAATAACTGTTCGTCGGGAGCTTAATGAAATGGGTTTCCATGGCCGAGCAGCCACACACAAGCATAAGATTACCATGCGCAATGCCAAGCTTCGGCTAGAGTGGTGTAAAGCTCGCCGCCATGGGATTCTGGAGCAATGGAAACGCGTTCTCTGGGGTGATGAATCAAGCTTCACCATCTGGCAGTCCGACGAACTAATCTGGGTTTGGCGGATGCCAGGAGAACGCTACCTGCCCGAATGCATAGTGCCAACTGTAAAGTTTGGCGGAGGAGGAATAATGGTCTGGGGCTGTTTTTCATGGTTCAGGCTAGGCCCCTTAGTTCCAGTGAAGGGAAATCTAAATGCTACAGCAAACAATGACATTCTAGATGATTCTGTGCTTCCAACTTTGTGGCAACAGTTTGTGGAAGGCCCTTTCCTGTTTCAGCATGACAATGCCCCTGTGCACAAAGCGAGGTCCATACAGATATGGTTTGTCGAGATCGGTGTGGAAGAACTTGAATGGCTTGCACAGAGCCCTGACCTCAACCCCATCGAACACCTTTGGGATGAATTGGAACACCGGCTACAAGCCAGGCCTGCAGGCCTAATCGCCGAACATCAGTGCTCTTGTGGCTGAATGGAAGCAAGTCCCCGCAGCAATGTTCCAGCATCTAGTGAAAAGCCTTCCCAGATGAGTGGAGGCTGTTATAGCAGCAAGGGGGGGTGGGGGGAATCAACTCCATATTAAAACCCATGATTTTGAAATTAGAGGTTCGATGAGCAGGTATCCACATACTTCTGGTCATGTAGTGTATTTTGCAGTGAAAATGAAGCACAAATGTGTAACAAATATTACATTATTAACTCGATGAAACACTTGTATTCAGAATAACATGTAACACAGTTCAACAGAAAAAATACTTGAACAAAACATCAAATGTATGAAGTAGCTACCTGAGAGAGATGACACCTCCTCATCTTGCAACACTGTGTCTTCAGAGACCTCTCTATCTTCCACAGTATCACTCTGGGAGGAAGCAGGTAGGGAGAGCACTTCCACTTGCCCACCGCCACGCTTGGTCTCCCCCTCCGTCTCTGCCCCCTCCTCCCCAGAGTTTGTGCTCCTGATGCTGAGGCATCTCATGCGCGACACTGGGTCCACTTCCTTCATCCGTGCCCGGCGCTCTACCGCCACCCGGTGGCTGGGCGATGCAGCCAGTTTATCCTGCAGGGCGTCTACGCGCTGCAAGGGTCCTCTGCCCCTCATCTCTCCCTCCAGACTGTGGGACAGCTTAAGGTCAGGGTTAATGGGGACCGAAAGCGGTAGTCTGTCTGGCGGAAACTCTTGCATACCTGGAGTTTCTCGACCCAGATGGGTCCATTTGGCACTCCTGATGTACTCTGGGTTATCCTGTGGTGTCTCCTTTTCTTTTGCCTCCTGCCTGTCAGGAGGCACTGTAGATACCATTCCAGAGTCCAGTTCCTCAGAATCTGGATCTCTCACATGTGTTTGTACTGTCTGTTCGTTTGCCCTGCTGCTTTCTGTATCTTCACTAGCAGCGGGTTTACTCTCTGTTGCCGTCTCGCTAACCCGCTGCTCCCCTGTGACTAAAGACTCTGCAGGTACATCAATCCCTAATATCCTGGCTGCCCTCTCCTCTATGGATTCATTCTCTGGAATGCCCTCAGCCACTGCCAGAGCTTGGTTTTGTTTGGTCTTCTCAGCAGTGATACTCCCCTCCACCTTCTTATCTATGAGTGACAGCTGCTTCCTCCAATCGCAACATATAGTCTGAGCCTCTGAATGATTTGAGCCAGAGTCAGAGGATACCTTTGTGTCTCCTTCGCCTTCAGCTGGTTCTTCAGATGTTTCAGCTCCTTGTGGACTGTCACAGTCGCCAACAATCGTCGCGCTACTTTGATCGGATAAGTCTGGGCTTGACTCCTCGTGGAGCGGAGACATTGGACTTGGTCTGGACATCTGGCTCTCGCGCTCTCTTTTACAAATGGGGCATTCCTCTGCAGAGTCTAAACAGGCTCCCCCTATAGGCTCTGTATCGCAGCTACCACCACCAGGTTTAGATATGGCGGTGAACGTTTTGTTAACCTCTGAGTCTCGGGTCTTTTGTAAAGACTGACATATGTCCTCATAGTCAGGGGGACTCGTAAGTGTGGAGGCGTCCTGCATCGGCTGCCTATCTGCCCAGGGGACTTCGGCTGCAGTGTGCGTTGTTGGAGTCATTGGACTGAAGTCTCTGGTCTTGCTGGGATCACTAGGAGAGTCAGTAAAGTCACTAGGGCCGGTGAAGTGACAAGGCGGTGGTGTCTCCGAAGGCGAAGGGAGGTCTAGCTTCACTGTCCTGCCACTGCAGCTACTTCTCCTCTGCGACAAGTTCGAAACAACCCTGTATTCTCTGAATCCTGTAGGCTTGCGTGGTGGGACAGGGAGCTCCTCTCTTAGCTGCTTGCTGAAAGTCACAGATTTTCTTTCAGCAGGTCTGGAGAAAGCGCTCTTAACCTCCCCGTACTCCGGGTCGACAGACACAGACCAGCTCTCAATACTGCGCCTAAGGCTGCTGGGCTTGCTGAGCCCCGCCTCCCCCGCCAGCCTTATCTTGATCCGCTCAGGGATCTGCACAGCACCACTATTGTTGGAAATGTTATTGCTGGCAGTGCCTAGCTCCAGGATGTCTTTGTAGGCCTCGTTGAGGTCCTCAATGCACTGGTCAACACTGGGCCTCTTGCTGCTCTGCTGCTGCTTCTGCTGATCCTGGAACTCTTTGTTGATAGTCTCCAGCTCCTCGATGGCGTCCCATGGCCGCCTGCTGACGGGCTTCAGCAGGAACTGACCGAAGGCTTCCTGCCCACTGCAGGTCGCTGCTGGTTTGGCCTCCATCGTGTTTCCTGAGGGTGGTGGTGGCGCTGCTGGCGGCTGAGCTGTGCTCTTGATCAGCTGGCTGGAAATGGAGAAAGTGGCCGTCCTGGAAAAGGCGCTGTTGCTGGATGGTTTCAGGCTCTTCACCCCTTTTATAGGACAGCTGAATGCAGTATTGCCCACACCGCTGGGATCTTGGGTGATGACGTCAGAGGAGCCTGGGGCAGGGACGTGAGGGTCTTGTGCTTCCTTGTTTTCAGTGCCTGGAGGAGGGGGATGCTGAGGCTTTCGGGCTTCTGGGCTAGTTTGGGTCTCCTGGTCCCGGTATTGGTTCCCAGGCCAGGCACCTGAGAGTTTCAGCTCCTTGTGATGGTTTATTTTGGGGGGTTTAATAGGGAGCTTTCTCACTATTTTGCTGCTTGATCTGCTGCTCGCTATGCTACCGGTTAGTGCTTGCAGCTCAGCCTCTGCTGAAGATGTGCTTTGGAAACTTTGGTTTGTTAAGTGGCCCGTTTTGTTCTCACTCCGACTGTCCACTGGGCTTGGTGGCCGGACTGGGCTTGGTGGCTTCTCGTCGTTGTTGTTGTTTTGATCACGAGACGTACCACCCGGCGTTAGAGGGACATGAACAGACACCAAACAGAATATTGTCTCACTAAGTTTTTGTTTTACACTCTTTTTCTCATTTTTTTCTGGTTTCTCTGAGTCAGTTTTTCTTGGTTTCTCTTTCTCTGTGGAGTCAGGCTCATTGACTGACGTTTTCACTTGAGTTACAGTTTCTGACACACCTTGACCTTGGTCCAGATGCCTGATCAGTTGCTGAGGAGGTCTAATGTGAAAAGCTGTTGGATAGATACCACAGCTCTGATCAGGAGCTACACTGTCTACACTTCCTTTGTTTATTAAACCCCTGTTGCACCATCTAGTACTACTACCACCGTTGTTGTCATTAAGAGATGTCTTGCGGCAGTCGTTATTGAGAGAGAGCCCCTGTGGGGGGGGGGAGGCACTATCGTGTGTAGATTGTCCTAAAACCTTAGCGCAGGGAGTCTCTTTCTTCATGTTTCGGATAAACTTGTCAGTGGCAGTAAGATAATTTCCGCCAGGCCCTCCTGAGATTTGTCTCACTCGCGGATCATCAAAGGGTAAATAGTGAACATGACCCAGATGCTCCTCGGTGTATCCAGGGTTAAGGTTTGGGTTAGCGTTAACCTGTTTCCTGTAGGGTATACCCCGATCCCCGTAGTGTTCCAGCCACGACCCTCCTGTCTGTCCGGAAAACCACTTTCCCGCCTCTGAGCTCATAGGCATGTGCATCTGTATCTTCACCTCCCCCCTCCACTTATAGTTTGCCACTTCGTTGCGGTTGATTGGTCCTCCCCTGATTGGGGGCAGGGCTCTCTTATAAGACGGGGGTGGGATATAACCGGGGGGCTCCATGCCAAAGATAGCAGAGTGTTGTGCAAAATAGTCTTGTCTTTGCAATTCTCCACCCCGTGGGTAATAGACAGGCCTGTTGTCTTTCGGTTGTTTGGACCCTCCCTGCTGATCTATTACAGCTACAGCGAGCATCTCCTGGCTACCCCTAGTCTGCTGGTGTATTTCGTATGATGGAGGCTTGACAGGCCTGCTGAACCTGGGCTTTGGTAAAAGTGCAACATGTCCGACGCTTTGCCAACTGTTTCTGGCCCACCGGTCCCTGCTGACTGCGGCACTGTGGTAATACCGACTATAAGGCCCGGAAAATACGGTGCTGTTCACTCTCTGTCTATCAACCTGGTCTGGTCGAAGCTGAAAACTGACCAAACTGGACAGTGTGTTTGCGTGTTCAGTAGCTCCAGCAGGTGACAACACTCTGGGGAGGGACTGGGACATCCTTCTGGTTCTGGGGAGGATAGAACCAGTGCTCTCTTGAGTCCTCAGGCGGTGCTGCCGCTCCTGAGCCCACTTCTCGCCCTCCCCATCCGACAGCTGCCTCCCCAGCCCCACCGCAGGCTTCCACTCCTCTGTGCCCAGGCTCTGGCACTTCCGCTCCCCAGTCACCCCAGTCACTACCCTTAACTGTCTAGGAGCCGCATCGGCCTCTCTCAGCCAGGAGATGGAGGTGTCTTCCCATAGCTGCTTCTGTTGCTGCAGCTTCTCCCTCTCTCCCCTATGGTCCTCTGCGATCAGGGCCTGTGGTCGCCATGCCGCCTCAGAGGCCTTCAGAAAGCCAGCGGATGCTCTCAGCTCCCGGCCGTCGGCGTAATCCAGGAAGACACTGAAGTCCTGGCCTCTCCTCCTCCAGTAGAAGACATCCCTCTCATCCAACTGCTCTCTTCTCTCGACCTGCTCAGAATAGGTTAAGCTGGGCGCGTCATAGAACCTGGAAAGAGAAGAATGCACAATTCAGTGCACAATATTAATTCATTAATATAAAAAAATGTAATACTTACAATAACATCAAAACATATTATAAACCGTAAACATGTTGCAACACTAACAACCTGTATGTATGATTATTTGGTTTTTGCACATGAACATAAATGGCAAAACTGTGGCTAGGTTGCAGTGGTAACACCAAAAAGAATGAAACTCTTGAAGTATTTTAGGTTGTAGAAGCTTGTTTAACTGTGATGATGCAATGCTGACCAGCCTGCCATGATTTGATGCAATATTGGTAATTGTGACATTTAAAATGCTGGTATCTCTGGCTAGCCTCTAAGCTGATGTTTTGGCTTTGGGGGTGAAGAGGTACTGCATCCCACATGACCCCCGATTCGCCTATATGACTCTGGTCCTAAGTAGTGCACTATATAGGGAATAGGGTGTCATTTTGGACATTGCCGTAGGAATCTACGACTGTCCATCTCCAACCCAAGAGGGGAGAGCCAGACAGCACACATATCTGATGGAAGTGTTTGAGTCAGAGGCTCTCAACTCCCTTGAAGATACCATTAAAATGTACGGCTGCTGCAATATGATCTGCATATTAAAACACACGCTGACCTTAATTCAGAAAGCTGGGAATCGTCCCAAATGACATCCTATTCCCTATATAGTGCACTACTTTTCACCAAGGTTCATAAGGCTCTCTGGTTAAAAGTAGTGCACTATGTAGGGAAAAGGCACTGCCTGTCTGCCCCTGCTGCCACTGCTAAGCGCGCTTCAAGTCTGAGCAAGAAATGATTGACTTGTTTATAAATGCCAGTTCCCCATCACGTGATGTGACCATATGCAGTGTGACAGACCACCTCATATTCCTATTTCTTATCCATTCAATCCAATTCAGGAGACTTGGCTACAGTGGGGCTTGTAAAATGTAAATGAATCTAAAAATAAACTAATTTATTTCCAAACCAAGTTCTGGGATATATTCTGAACCGAGTACTTAGAAAAACTTGACACAATATATGGGCTACTTCCTACTTTTTCACCGCCCCTTTCGGAGGACCAGAAATAGGATTTACTGTAATTGTGTAATAATGATCCTAAAAAATCTAATGCAAAAAGAGTGGCCTTCAGGCTGTGTGATTGCACCTGATTATCTACACATTAAGGCATGCACCCAGTCCAATGGACAGCAGTCAGAGTAGTGTCCCTAATGGCACCCTATTCCCTATACAGCTCACTACGAGCCCTAGGGCACTACAGTGCCTTGCGAAAGTATTCGGCCCCCTTGAACTTTGCGACCTTTTGCCACATTTCAGGCTTCAAACATAAAGATATAAAACTATTTTTTTGTGAAGAATCAACAACAAGTGGGACACAATCATGAAGTGGAACGACATTTATTGGATATTTCAAACTTTTTTAACAAATCAAAAACTGAAAAATTGGGCGTGCAAAATTATTCAGCCCCTTTACTTTCAGTGCAACAAACTCTCTCCAGAAGTTCAGTGAGGATCTCTGAATGATCCAATGTTGACCTAAATGACTAATGATGATAAATACAATCCACCTGTGTGTAATCAAGTCTCCGTATAAATGCACCTGCACTGTGATAGTCTCAGAGGTCCGTTAAAAGCGCAGAGAGCATCATGAAGAACAAGGAACACACCATGCAGGTCCGAGATACTGTTGTGAAGAAGTTTAAAGCCGGATTTGGATACAAAAAGATTTCCCAAGCTTTAAACATCCCAAGGAGCACTGTGCAAGCGATAATATTGAAATGGAAGGAGTATCAGACCACTGCAAATCTACCAAGACCTGGCCGTCCCTCTAAACTTTCAGCTCATACAAGGTGAAGACTGATCAGAGATGCAGCCAAGAGGCCCATGATCACTCTGGATGAACTGCAGAGATCTACAGCTGAGGTGGGAGACTGTCCATAGGACAATAATCAGTCGTATATTGCACAAATCTGGCCTTTATGGAAGAGTGGCAAGAAGAAAGCCATTTCTTAAAGATATCCATAAAAAGTGTTGTTTAAAGTTTGCCACAAGCCACCTGGGAGACACACCAAACATGTGGAAGAAGGTGCTCTGGTCAGATGAAACCAAAATTTAACTTTTTGGCAACAATGCAAAATGTTATGTTTGGCGTAAAAGCAACACAGCTGAACACACCATCCCCACTGTCAAACATGGTGGTGGCAGCATCATGGTTTGGGCCTGCTTTTCTTCAGCAGGGACAGGCAAGATGGTTAAAATTGATGGGAAGATGGATGGAGCCATATACAGGACCATTCTGGAAGAAAACCTGATGGAGTCTGCAAAAGACCTGAGACTGGGACGGAGATTTGTCTTCCAACAAGACAATGATCCAAAACATAAAGCAAAATCTACAATGGAATGGTTCAAAAATAAACATATCCAGGTGTTAGAATGGCCAAGTCAAAGTCCAGACCTGAATCCAATCGAGAATCTGTGGAAAGAACTGAAAACTGCTGTTCACAAATGCTCTCCATCCAACCTCACTGAGCTCGAGCTGTTTTGCAAGGAGGAATGGGAAAAAATTTCAGTCTCTCGATGTGCAAAACTGATAGAGACATACCCCAAGCAACTTACAGCTGTAATCGCAGCAAAAGGTGGCGCTACAAAGTATTAACTTAAGGGGGCTGAATAATTTTGCACGCCCAATTTTTCAGTTTTTGATTTGTTAAAAAAGTTTGAAATATCCAATAAATGTCGTTCCACTTCATGATTGTGTCCCACTTGTTGTTGATTCTTCACAAAAAAATACAGTTTTATATC
This sequence comes from Oncorhynchus clarkii lewisi, assembly GCF_045791955.1. Lineage (NCBI taxonomy): Eukaryota > Metazoa > Chordata > Actinopteri > Salmoniformes > Salmonidae > Oncorhynchus > Oncorhynchus clarkii. The sequence goes on from NC_092166.1 coordinate 41,227,659, forward strand.
TTTATGTTTGAAGCCTGAAATGTGGCTAAAGGTCGCAAAGTTCAAGGGGAACGAATACTTTCGCAAGGCGCTGTATATAGGGAATAGTGTGCCACTTGGGATGCCAGCTAGGGCACTATATAGGGAATAGTGTGCCACTTGGGACGCACACTAATGTAGTGTGCCACATGGGACGCAGACTAAATATCAGTAACCTAGAGTAGTAACGAAGTGAAATTCAGGGAGGGCTATAATATAATCTATTGTGAGCTTTATGCAGTTTCATGTAACTATGAGGCTACATAGGCTACTATAGATCTATATCTGAACAACCATACTGTAGGTACTAAAGACTGAAGAGTCTATTGACAAATACTAAATCAATTGGAGGATAACCCTGTATACAGTATCATCCATCATGGTGTCATTACAAATGGCACCTTACTCCCTATATCAGTGGTCACCAACCGGTCTAGCCATTCTTAGTCGATCATCCAAACATTTCTATAGAAAAGCTAATGACAAACGCTTGCACCCCTTTTTGAAATGTTTATTTGTGTTTTGCCCTGTTAGTTTTATTCAGAAGCCCTGCGCACCGGGTGGGCAAAGTGTTCCCATTTTGAACAATTTAAATTGTCTGAAAAGACAAACTCCACCTACCCGGCAGCCTGGAAGAGCTGTAGCTAAATCAAGTGCCCCTACTGCGCTCAAATCATCACGCCTACAGCATCCACGACACCGGCCACAGCAAAGTTTATACTAGGCTATGTGAGATTTCATCACTTTTAAAACCATAACCAGAGAGAGACTGTCAAAGAACACTCCAAAGAACTGCGGTTTTTATGAGTGAGTTCATGTCTACGTTTTTATATGGCACTATTACAAAACACAAAACGTGCTGCTCCCTACTTCCAGTTGAATGAGTAGCCAAGTGTATCGATAGTGTCTTTATTTCTCTGGTCATAGGAACAATATGAATTTGTGCATGAGGTAGATGCGGTGCGACTGGGGTTTTGCCATCAAGTGGAAGATGATTTCCCCTCTCTCTCTGGTCAGTCTCGCCAGAGAAAAGGAAGGAGAGAGCAGGTACTGTGAGAGGCAGACCCTCTGCTGCTCTCCCCCTCCCTCCGCTGAGACTAAAGCTGTGTTCAAAACAAATGGAAATCTCCAACTTCAGTGCATTCAAGACAACTGAGAACTCGGGGGGGGGGGGGGGGGAACGAGATCCGACTGAGAACATCTTTTTGAACTCGGAAATTCAAGTAGGAAACTCTGGCATCTTTCTAGACTGCCAACATTCCAACCTGATGATCACTGACGTTATGATTTGACCTCTCTCTTTTTTTCAAGTTCCCAGTTGCCTTGAAAGCACCATGACCATCAGATGCAGGTACCATCAGTCCAGTGAAATAAACAAGCAAATTATTTCAATTTATGCTCCACAGTGCCTCGCAAGTGCTACACCAACTGATCTATTTTGTTATCAAAGCTCGAGTTTTGAAATATGGCTTGAGAATAACAATATTGGCTGAACAGGTATTTGCCTATATGCTATGATAATGTATTAGACCTACTGCACAAACCTCAATCCTACAGAATAGTTTTTAGTAGGTTAAATGTTACACTTTTGAAGTCATGTTGAATTTTCTTTTATCTGAGTGGTAGATCTCGTCTTGCTTTTTGACTGGGAAAGTGATCTTGACTCAGAAAAGGTTGGTGACCACTGTCTTATACAGTGCACGTCTTTTGACCAAATGGAACCCTAATCCCTATAAGTAGTGTACTATATAGGGAATATTGTGGCATTTGGAGCACAAACTTCATTGTACCGCAGCATCTGGAAAGACAAGGAAGTGGTGCAGCAGTCTCAGTGTTCGTTCTGCAGCTCTGGAAGGAAACAGAAAGAAAGAAAACACATCCTCCTGCGCAGTGTAGACTGATTGGCTTGGCTTTGCATGCAATGCCGAAGGGCCCGGCAAAACAAAAAAAAGGGAGGGAAGGTATGGTGGGGATCTCAAAAGAGAGAGAAAGAGAAAAAAAACTCACCCGCTATCCGTGGCGAGAGAATCGCCCAGGGGCTGTGCGAGGCTGTCACCTAGGTTACCGCTGACAGCTTCTTTTCTCCTTTGGTTCCTTTCCCCGCCGCTCTCATTGTCGCAGCTGCCGGGGTAGCCCTTCGCCAGTAGTGCCTGCCTGCTGCTGCTGAAGACGCAGGCCCCTCTGTCTCCCGCCTGTTCATTCCCGTTCAGTGATCCACCACGACCAGATCTCTGGTTCTCTGCTGCTGGGATTTCACGGCGGCAATCGGTGGCGGCGTGGCGCTGCTTCTCGTAAGGCGCGGTGACAGATGAAGTTGAAGAGGGGCAGGGGATGCTTGTCTTGGGCAGTTTGTATCCGTGAGAAATGAGGAGGTCCTCCACGCTGTACATGGTGGTGTGTGTCTGTCTTGGCAGCAGGAGGGCGAAGGTGTTTATTTTGTTCCTTAAGCGCAGTGCTGGTGGTAGAAACTGGAGCACAACGGCTCAGCAGAAGCCATCCCTATGGGGAGAAGAGAGGTAACAATTAGCTAGCTTCAATACCCTAACTACCAATGTTTTATAGTTACACTAGATGTCTGACAGGGGGCGCTGTTTTGAAGCCACCACGCTTCAAAACACTCCCCCACCATTGTAAAGCTATAGAAAGGTATTTATTAATGTCTACATTCTTTTTTGCCATGTCTATTCTATTACAGACACCTTAATGCATACTTTTAAATAATATTATTGCGAGCTAAACATAAAAATGTAAATATATTATTAATTCTATAGAGCAGGGTTTCCCCATCTAGGTCCTGATCTAGGGCATCTAGGTCCTCATGATGCTTGGCATTCAGGTCAAAGAATTCAATCTTGGTTTCATCAGACCAGAGAATCTTGTTTCTCATGGTCAGAGTCCTTTAGGTGCCTTTTGGCAAACTCCAAGTGGGCTGTCATGTGCCTTTTACTGAGGAGTGGCTTCCATCTGACCACTCTACCATAAAGGCCTGATTGGTGGAGTGCTACAGAGGTGGTTGTCCTTCTGGAAGGTTCTCCCATCTCCACAGAGAGACTCTGGAGCTCTGTCATAGTGACCATCGGGTTCTTGGTCACCCCCCTGACCAAGGCCCTTCTCGCCCGCATGCTCAGCTTCTTCCATTTAAGAATGATGGAGGCCACTGAGTTCTTGGGGACCTTCAACGCTGCAGAAATGTTTTAGTACCCAGATCTGTGTCTTGACACAATCCTATCTCGGAGCTCTACGGACAAATCCTTCGACTTCATGACTTGGTTTTTGCTCTGACATGCACTGTCAACTGTGGGACCTTATATAGACAGGTGTGTCTCTTTCCGAATCATGTCCAATCAGTTGAATTTACCCCAGGTGGACTCCAATCAAGTTGAAGAAACATCTCAAGAGTGATCAAAGGAAACAGGATGCACCTGAGCTCAATTACGAGTCTCATAGCAAAGGGTCTGAATACTGTAAGGTATTTCAATTTTGAATATATTTGCAAACTTTTCTAAAATCCTGTTTTTTCTTTGTCATTATGGGGTATTGTGTGTAGATTGATGAAGAAAAACATTAATTCAATCAATTTTAGAATAAGGTTGTAACCTAAGAAAATGTGGAAAAAGTGAAGAGGTCTGAATCATTCTGTATGCACTGTATATGTATTGGAGAACAAACAGGGGAGAGAGACAGGAAACATTCTGTCAACACTGTCCCAAACGGTCCAACCTTTCGGTTACTAGCCCAACACTCTAACCGCTAGGCTACCTGCCGCCCACTACTTAGACAATAGGGTGCAATTTGGTTATGGTATAGGGTGCCATTTGGGACACACAGAGTTTCAGAGCTTGTTATGTCTGATTAGGTCACTGGAGGGCAGACAGTAGACTATTTGTATTTTGTTCCTGTTCCTGTTACGGCCAAGTTACACCAGGCACTACCTCTAGCGATCAAACTACCGGAGGTCAGTAATTTCTTGAACCTAGAAGTCATTTTCTTGAAGTCTCTTCTAAGAAATATAATTAGTATATTATGTGAAAATGTATTTCCTATAATAGATTGAGCACTGAATAGAATGAATAGTAGTTTAGTATGTTTCCAGTGTGTTGTTTCCCAAATGGAACCCTATTCTCTACATATTGCACTACTTTAACCAGAGACTATGGGTTCTCATCAAAAGTAGTGCACTAAACATGGAATAGGGCGCCATTTGAGACGCAAACCTGTAACACATTCCTTTCAGTATTTATTGAATGGCTGTGTATTTTTTTCTCTGTCTCCGACTGACTCAGCCCAAATCAATCTGTTTCCAGATTAGCACAGCAGGGGTTGCTATAAACAGATGCCATTCAAAAACAAAGTTAAAAAATATATTTTATGATTTGAATACTTGTTGCTCTTCTTTCTGACAATAATTGTAGTCCCAGTCATTTTAATAATATTAAATTGTCTTGCCAGATAAAATAAATGCCTCAATGTTTGACATGAAAGAAACGTATGAACTGAAAAGTGCTATTGTACAGTAAGAAAACGTTTGAATTACAACCCAAAACATTGTGTTTGTCCTGGCTGAGTGACGTGCAACGGGAGCAGTGTTGGAGAAGCTACTCTGAAAATATAGTTACCAATTAGAAGTTAAGCTACACTAAAGCTCGCCTTAAGAAAAATATAGTTACCAAATAGAAGTTAAGCTACACTAAAGCTCCCCTTAATAAAAATATAGTTACCAATTAGAAGTTAAGCTACACTAAAGCTCCCCTTAATAAAAATATAGTTACCAATTAGAAGTTAAGCTACACTAAAGCTCCCCTTAATAAAAATATAGTTACCAATTAGAAGTTAAGCTACACTAAAGCTCCCCTTAAGAAAAATATAGTTACCAATTAGAAGTTAAGCTACACTAAAGCTCCCCTTAAGAAAAATATAGTTTCATTAACTAAAGTAACTTTGAAAAAGTAGTTCACTACATCCAAACTACTTCATGAAATATTATCATATCTAAATATGAAATGTCATAGCATACAAATTGCAAGAACAGATCACTTTGGAGTCTGATTTTAACAGAATGTGTAATATAGTCTAGTAAACACAAACAATTTATTTTATTTTTTGGTATTTTACCCCCTTTTTCTCGAACTTGTCTCATCGCTGCATCTCCCCAACAGGCTCGAGTCACCAGATGACTGAGGTCAGCCTGTTGGCACCTGTCCTGCCACAAGGAGTCGCTAGAGAGCAATGAGCCAAGTAAAGCCCCCCAGGCCAAACCCTCCTCTAACCCGGACGACGCTGGGCCAATTGTGCACCGCCCCTAGGGGACTCCCGATCACGGCCAGTTGTGATACAGCCCGGGATCAAACCCGGGTCTGTAGTGACACCTCTAGCACTGCGATGCAGTGCCTTAGAACGCTGCGCCACTCGGGAGGCCCCAAAAACGATGTTTCAAGTGAGAATTAGGCAGGTCGTGCCTAACCATATTTTATTTTTACAAAGAAAGTAGTATGTGTGTGTGTGTGTGTGTGTGTGTGTCTATAAACAGTAGGGAGGGAAAACCCGTTTTGGTGATTATTGGTATATCATCAAAATAAATCAATCACGACACGTTTCTGGACTGATTCAGCAGTTTTTACCTCATTAGGTACAATACTGTTGGAAATATATGTTGAAAGTTAAATGTATATTTCTGAAACATAAGTTTCAAATGATACTGTCGCCGCTTCCTGTTGACAAAACCTATTAATAAATAGTCCGATGTCAAGACACAGTTTTAAAGTGTCCTAATCAATAACCAATATGCAGAAACAGAAACATACATGTGCAAACAATAGTAATCATATTATTTGTATTTTTTTAAACGAGCACCTTAGAAACTGTACATGCACCCAAACGCCTGTTTTCTGTTGTGGCAATAAATCACTCATCGAAAATGATACCTGCTCTCTAGTCCTGTGACCCCCAGCGCGATGACAAAATCAATAGTACAAAACCAATTGCTTAAATCAGGTATTGATCTGCTTTAAGCAATCGATCTTGTGTCCTCGTGTTGACTATAAACTTTTATACTAACATCCCCAATCTGAGGTTAAAAAGGATGTGCCCCAATTGGATGTGGTCAAAACGTCAGCTTGTGTAATGTAGTAACACATACTGTCCACATCATGGAAAGTACTGTAATATACATTAATTACATATGGCAAAATAATTCAACATCTTAATTTGGGATGATAGCAAATTAAGCAAACTCACAGCTTTGTTAAATAATCACATATTTTCTAACTAGTTTACCCATTTAGACATAAAAAAAAAAACTGCTCATGATCACTATTTAACTAGGCGCTCTAGACTAGAGCATCCATAGGGTCTGTGCAGCAGGTTGAATGTTTGACGTCCCTATAAACAACCTAGTTTGTCTGAAGTAATTAGTGCATGTCGCGGACTCAGCCAGCCTGGAGATGTCAGTGGCATGGCTTATAAAGCAAAAATGCTGTGATCAGGTTTAGACGTAAATGGTGGCTTGCCATTCAGTTTACATTAAAAAGTCAGTATTCAAGGGACAAATTTCAAGTCAAAAGCAATATGAGTGCTTGGACAGACCAATAATTACAATCCACTTTGAATCTATCCCATAGGGCTCTGGTTCGAAAGTAGTGCACTAAATAAAGTATAGCGTGCACTTTGGGACGCATTCTAGGTAAACTCCTTGCCACTGACTCTCCAGGCTGACAGAATAGTTTCTAGGTACCCAGAAGATTAAAAAAGTTGCGCTGTGATTACTACTGACAACATTGACGCTAAATGTTGTTACTGGTGTAATTACATTATTGCTACACATGTATAAGTGCAACTTAAATGGGTAGTTCACCCAAATTACAAAATGGTTGCCTGGTGGGTAGGAGTGTTGGGCCAGTAACCGAAAGGTTGCTGTATCAAATCCCCAAGTTGACAAGGTAAAAATATGTTGTTCTGCCCCCGAGCAAGGCAGTTAAAACACTGTTCCCTGGCGTCGATGACGTGGATGTCGATTAAGGCAGGCAGGCCGTGATTGTAAACTCTCCTTCCAGACTCATATCAAACATCTCCAATCTAAAATCAAATCTAGAGTCGGCTTTCTATTCCGCAACAAAGCCTCCTTCACTCACGCCGCCAAAACTGAATATCCTACCGATCCTCGACTTCGGCGATGTCATCTACAAAATAGATTCCAATACTCTACTCAGCAAACTGGATGCAGTTTATCACAGTGCCATCCGTTTTGTTACTAAAGCACCTTAATACCACCCACCACTGCGACCTGTATGCTCTAGTCGGCTGGCCCTCGCTACATATTCGTCGCCAGACCCACTGGCTCCAGGTCATCTACAAGTCCATGCTAGGTAAAACTCCGCCATATCTCAGTTCATTGGTCACGATGGCAACACCCACCCGTAGCACGCGCTCCAGCAGATGTATCTCACTGATCATCCCTAAAGCCAACACCTCATTTGGCCGCCTTTCGTTCCAGTTCTCTGCTGCCTGTGACTGGAACGAATTGCAAAAATCGCTGAAGTTTGAGACTTTTATCTCCCTCACCAACTTCAAACATCTGCTATCTGAGCAGCTAACCGATCACTGCAGCTGTACATAGTCTATCGGTAAATAGCCCACCCATTTTTATCACTCCAGTGTTAATCTGCAAAATTGTAATTATTCGCCTACCTCCTCATGCCTTTTGCACACAATGTATATAGACTCTCTTTTTTTTCTACTGTGTTATTGACTTGTTAATTGTTTACTCCATGTGTTGTCTGTTCACACTGCTATGCTTTATCTTGGCCAGGTCGCAGTTGTAAATGAGAACTTGTTCTCAACTAGCCTACCTGGTTAAATAAAGGTGAAATAAAAATAAAAAAATTAATAAAAATACCTTGTCCATAGACTGCTTACAGGAAAACTCTGTTATTTTTTTGTTTGGGTGACCAAAATTTGGATAATTAAGTTGAACTATCCCTTTAACAGGACTACACAGCATTTTTCAATGACAGCAACATGAAAGGATATTTGAACCAGTCCTACATGGCAACAGGTAACAGGAACCTTATTCTGTGTTCCTCAATACAATCCCTCCCAAGGGTAGCACATTTACTAACTAAGACGCCTGATTCAACTAATAAGGGTTTGGTGATTACCCCAATCAGGTGTGTTAGTGCAGGGCTGGAACAGAAATGTGCACACCCTGTGGGTCCCACAGGAATGGATTGAGAAACACTGTTCTAACAAGATCAACACTGAGTTGCAATCAGGGATTCAAACAAAAACAAATGCACACAATTTCAAATCCAAAGCAGTAGAGAAGTCAGCAACAGATGTCCATATGGAGCACTTTTGGTAGGACATCAAAACAACTCAAAGCTTACATCCCAAATGGCACCCTATTCCCTATATACTACACTACTTTGACCAGAGACCTATGGGTCCTTCCCCTGGTCAAAAGTAGTACACTATATAAGGAAAAGGGTGCCATTTGGGACACAAATAAAGTCTAGTTGCCCATTATAAACAAGACTAATTAGGTGGTATAGTTTGTGGGGGGAAAGGTAGCCAAGGTGTGTGTTTAGTGTTTAATAATATAGTGATAGAATGGAGAAACATTTAACCTTCAAACTGTGGTTAGCGGGGCTGATTCATATCTGCTTTTTCCTGATACAAGTTATTACAATTATTTATTATGCAGGAATACATCTGTGCATACATCCCAAATGGCACCTTATTCCCCATATAGTATACTACTTTTGACAAGATCCCGATAGGCCCTGGTCAAAAGTACTGCACTATAAAGGGAATAGGATGCCATTTGGGAAGCACTCTTCCACTTTATCTCCATCTTGAACCAGAGGGACCACTAATGGACAAGGGTCATATCACTGTACTGTATGTACATCCACATCATTTCTCACTTGCCATGTACTATTTACATTACATTTTTTTAGTTTGTCTACCTATAGTCCAGCAAATTCCCATGACCTCGAATTGACCTTGGCACATTCATAATTTAAAAACATTGTATATGTCCTAAATGGCACCTTATTCCCTAACCTTTACAGAAAAAACACATGCATTCATGCGATCACATGGGATCTTATGTGAAGTTAATGTAACATGTAAAGCAACATGTGATAACGTGAAACTACAAGTGAAAACGTGAAGTGTTCCAAAAACACCTGTTTTGCACATTTTCCACAAGTGAAACCATGTATTTTTTCTGCAAGGCAGTGGTCACCAACCGGTCGTTTGCGATCGACTGTTCAATCAACTAGGCATTCCTAGTCAGTCACCAAACATTTATGCAGACAAGCCAACGATAAAGGCTTGCTCTTTTGCCGGAAGGTACACTTGATTCAGAAACCCTGCGCAACGGGTAGGCAGTGTTCGCATTTTGAACCATTTAATTTGTCTGAAGGGACAAGCTCCGCCTACCTGGCAGACCAGGAGAGCTCTGGCTAGTTCAAATGTTTAAAACCATGACCAGAGAGAAACGGTCAAAGAATACAGCAAAGAGCTACAGTGCCTTGCGAAAGTATTCGGCCCCCTTGAACTTTGCGACCTTTTGCCACATTTCAGGCTTCAAACATAAAGATATAAAACTGTATTTTTTTGTGAAGAATCAACAACAAGTGGGACACAATCATGAAGTGGAACGACATTTATTGGATATTTCAAACTTTTTTAACAAATCAAAAACTGAAAAATTGGGCGTGCAAAATTATTCAGCCCCTTTACTTTCAGTGCAGCAAACTCTCTACAGGAGTTCAGTGAGGATCTCTGAATGATCCAATGTTGACCTAAATTACTAATGATGATAAATACAATCCACCTGTGTGTAATCAAGTCTCCGTATAAATGCACCTGCACTGTGATAGTCTCAGAGGTCCGTTAAAAGCGCAGAGAGCATCATGAAGAACAAGGAACACACCAGGCAGGTCCGAGATACTGTTGTGAAGAAGTTTAAAGCCGGATTTGGATACAAAAAGATTTCCCAAGATTTAAACATCCCAAGGAGCACTGTGCAAGCGATAATATTGAAATGGAAGGAGTATCAGACCACTGCAAATCTACCAAGACCTGGCCGTCCCTCTAAACTTTCAGCTCATACAAGGAGAAGACTGATCAGAGATGCAGCCAAGAGGCCCATGATCACTCTGGATGAACTGCAGAGATCTACAGCTGAGGTGGGAGACTCTGTCCATAGGACAACAATCAGTCGTATATTGCACAAATCTGGCCTTTATGGAAGAGTGGCAAGAAGAAAGCCATTTCTTAAAGATATCCATAAAAAGTGTCGTTTTAAAGTTTGCCACAAGCCACCTGGGAGACACACCAAACATGTGGAAGAAGGTACTCTGGTCAGATGAAACCAAAATTGAACTTTTTGGCAACAATGCAAAACGTTATGTTTGGCGTAAAAGCAACACACTATCCCCACTGTCAAACATGGTGGTGGCAGCATCATGGTTTGGGCCTGCTTTTCTTCAGCAGGGACAGGGAAGATGGTTAAAATTGATGGGAAGATGGATGGAGCCAAATACAGGACCATTCTGGAAGAAAACCTGATGGAGTCTGCAAAAGACCTGAGACTGGGACGGAGATTTGTCTTCCAACAAGACAATGATCCAAAACATAAAGCAAAATCTACAATGGAATGGTTCAAAAATAAACATATCCAGGTGTTAGAATGGCCAAGTCAAAGTCCAGACCTGAATCCAATCGAGAATCTGTGGAAAGAACTGAAAACTGCTGTTCACAAATGCTCTCCATTCAACCTCACTGAGCTCGAGCTGTTTTGCAAGGAGGAATGGGAAAAAATTTCAGTCTCTCGATGTGCAAAACTGATAGAGACATACCCCAAGCGACTTACAGCTGTAATCGCAGCAAAAGGTGGCGCTACAAAGTATTAACTTAAGGGGGCTGAATAATTTTGCACGCCCAATTTTTCAGTTTTTGATTTGTTAAAAAAGTTTGAAATATCCAATAAATGTTGTTCCACTTCATGATTGTGTCCCACTTGTTGTTGATTCTTCACAAAAAAATACAGTTTTATATCTTTATGTTTGAAGCCTGAAATGTGGCAAAAGGTCGCAAAGTTCAAGGGGGCCGAATACTTTCGCAGGGCACTGTATATATTCAAGTTAATGCAGCACTGACTGTCAACACTGTTTTTATAAAACGCACTTCTTCCAGACTCCCGCGCTGCACTGGATCAGAAGTGTATCGATTGCCCTGCGTTTTTATTATGAGCACTTCCTCATGTTTATTTTAATATCAAGGAATATTTCACGTTCTCTGGTTATATGAACAACATGAATTTGTGCACGAGGCAGAAATAATGAAGTGCGACTCGAGTTTCGCCATCAGTGGGAGGACGGTATCCCCTCTGGTCAGTCTCACCGGAGGAAAAGAGAGAGCAGGGACCATGAGAGGCAGACCCTCTGCTGCTCTCTCCCTCCCTCCGCCGAGACTGACCAACAGATGGCAGCTACCGTACCACTAGTCCAGTAAGATAAAATAAAGAAGCTAATTATTTCAACTTATGTTCAGCTATGCCTCACAAGTGATACAACAAGTGATATTTTTGGTTATCAAAGCTATAGTTTTGAAATATAATATGGTCTGAGAATATAGCCAATATACTGTGCTAATGTGTTAGCCCTACTGTACAAATTTCATTCCTACAGACTGTTTTTATTAATGTTGCATAGGCTTACATTTTTCATGTTGTTTTTTTATCTGAGCGTAGAACTCGGCTTGCTTTTTGACTGCAAAAGTGAACTTGACTCAGAAAAGGTTGGTGACCCCTGCTGTGACCACTGCATATAGTGCACATAGGGCTCTGGTCAAAAGTAGTGCACAATACGGAAATAGGGTGCCATTTGGGACTCACTTAATGAGTCTCTAGTAAGCACCCAAAGGTGGCACTTGAAGTAGAACTTTGAGTAAATAACATCTTCAAATCATCTCTGACATCTAAAATAGCCTACGTGCCCTTTGATGACTCCAGGCCCCTTGTGTGTGGTGTCAAAACAGCTGAAGCACCTGCTGCCTGCCTGCTTCTCTACAATAACACACAAAATATCTCAAGGGTTTCCATTGGAAACCAGCACACACACCAGGCACAATGTAGAAGAGTAAATATGGCAAGTCTAAATTGACACAATGGAAAGTAGATGCTCAATTACTCTCTCTCTCTCTCTCTCTCTGCTGCCATGGTCAAACAAACCAGCAGACCAAACAAAGTGTAGCCTACAGAGAGAAACTACTTTTGAGGAGCTGAAGGAGAGATGTGGCTATATTGAAACCATTCAGTAACTGCGTCCCTGATGGCACCATATTCCTTATATAGTGCACTACTTTTAACCAGGCCCTATGGCTCTGGTCAAAAATAGTGCACTAAAATAGCGCACTAAACAATGCCTCATTGAGCAAGGTCACTACTGGAAGAAGAACGCCATGCAAACTCCAGCAGAAAAGGCAATGACATACGGTAAAGACTGACTGATTCAATGCATGCAGGGTAAAATGGCAATGCTGAGATTTCCAGAGTTACTGTCTGCTGTTGACCTGGCACACACCTCTTCCTCCCCTCCCCTTCCCTCAGCTCACCTCCGATCTCCTGGCACTGTTGAGTGAGGCCCCACTGTTGCCAGGGTTGCATCCCAAAATGGCATGGGCGCTGGTCAAAAGTAGTGCACAATCTGGGTAATAGGGTGCCATTGGGACGCAAGCCTTGCAACACCATGCATCCTAACTCTTACCTTATGATGGATATCTACCATGCCATTTTATTGGAGACCTAAAGGCACACTGTTGTTGTATGGCTTAGGCAGGTTTATGAACTTTGCCATCTAAGTTGAAACCCAGTATTTATGTTTGGACCTTTTCCTAGATATTTGATTCCACTTGCCTCTATGCAGGCATTATCACTAGAAACATATAGGCCTACTTACTATATGCCACCACTGCCAATCAATAACAGATCCTGCTACTATGTAGACTAGATAGATACAGTAGGCTATGGTATGACCTACTCTATCGAACCTTGATATAATGCAGTGTTAACTGATACAGCCTATACATAAAATGTACCTGTTAAGAATTATTTCTCAAGTCAGCTTTGCACTCCATACAAAACACATTGCTTTACACTGTAGGCTATAGGTTACTGCAGGTAGGCTATATAGGCTACTAGCGCCGATGGAAAAAAAATCGATACTTGCACACACTGTAAGTTGAAAATGTGAGCGGTCGGGCATTGACGAACAGTCGTTAGCCAAATCATAACCCCATTGCAATTTTACATGCTCCCCGAAATATACCCATCATGTCATAAAATACACATTCAGATCTCGCCACCAACCGTTGTTAAATGTTGATTAATCAAAGGGTGAACATTTTCCCGAGTGCAAATTTAAAGCGCCGTTAATTTAAGGCTTTTGCAGATGCGTCTTGGCTGACTGTGTGTGTGTTTACCAAGACTCAAACAGCCACCCTGCGCTACCTTGTACGTGAAGCAAAAATAGACAGCCACTCCCCTGAAAAAAAAAACAATATCTGCATGGTAAAGAATACATATTTGCGAGATCGTTCTAAAAGCTTAATGGCATAGATACGCATCCTACCTGGAAGATGTTCGGCGCGGCGGTTGCAGTTCCCCTGCGCCCAGCTTCAGTCGCTGAGAGCACAGCACAGCCCTTCTGCTGAGCATGCCTATAACGATAGGGGAGGACGCGTTGCCAGGGTGGAGTGTGTTCTTCTCACGCGCTAAACCAGCCGCTACACTGTGCGTTCGTTGTTCGTTAAAAAGGGATTTCAAAATGGTTTCTTCCAAACTGTGTAATAACTTGGTTTTTTTCTTGCCAGAGGCAGCAATAAATGTTTCCCATATCATTGTGTGTTTATATTGAAACGAGTATCCATACATACAGAGCCATTTATTCCATAAATATATGGCTCTCAATACATTCAAGTACTGTGTATACATGATTGGTATATATGGGTATGCACATACACATACAGACAGGGAGCACACAGCATACTAGCCACAGCTAGGGCACGTTGCCTATGTATTGTGCGTCCCAAATGACACCCATTCTTACTCTCCCAAATGACACCTATTCCCTATATAGTACACTACTTTTGAACAGGTCTGGTCAAAAGTAGTGTACTATACAGTATAAAGAATGAAGTGCCATTTATGAACTATGCTGCCACTGAAAAACAATACAGTGCAACTTTATCTTCCAATCAGCATTGGAAATGTGTCCTTTTGCTCTCTGATGTTATTTCCAATCGCACACCAAAAAAGTGGGGGAAATAAAAGCTTTTCTTGTCTGATGACTGGATTGGAAGTCCTCCATCCCCCCCCCCCCCCCCCCCCCCCTCTGCTATTTACAGTAGGCCTACGTTGTCTTAGCTTGCATCACCAATACCACCATATTCTCTACACAGTGCACTACTTTTGACCTACTATTAACGAGAGCCCTGGGCAAAAGTAGTGGACTATATAAGGAATAGGATTCCATTTGGGATCCACACTTTGTTTCTATTTGCCTTCAGAGCTTGGGCTTTACAGTACCACTTGGTTGGTCTGTAATAAACAAATCTTTCAGAGAGCGGTGAGGCTGTCATGGCACACACGGGTTCCCTCTAAGTGAAGTATGTCACAGTTGGCACAGGAAGGAAGGTCTGAACAGAGTGCATTTAATTAACCAAGCTGTCTTGGCATTGGACGGGAGGGGGGACACTCACTGGCGAGTCATCACCATCCGCCATGCACCACCAAGGGCATGTTTCAGCTCTCTGACTGCCATACAGTTACAAATTAGCACAGAGGGAACATGCTGATGTGCTGTCTGTGGAAAACTGTGCTCTGATAGTACATGCTTTTTAGGAATGTTGTCAGTGGTAGTACAGTACTGTTCTCAGAGGAGAAGAATATAATGTACTGTAGAGGATATGTTAGTCTCTTCTCTTACTGTAGAGGGTCCAGTAGTCTCTGTTTTTACTGTAGAGAGTGCATATTAGTCTTTCATTTTTATATTTGGACTCATTTACTCCATGATGATGGATGTGTTTGAAATGGCACCCTATTCCCTATATCATGCACCACTTTAAACCCTACGGTCCCTGGTCAAAAGTAGGGCACTACAAAGAGAATAGAGTGCCATTTGGGTTAGGCGATGACAAGCAGCCGTATCTCCCGCCACAGGAATCACCAGGCTCTGAGTGAGTGCTGCATCATCTCTTCCAGCACTTTCAAATACTTTGACTTTTTGCTTTGCCCTGCCTGGAGTGCCAGATAAGGTAGGGTTTACAGATTTGAAACTATTCTATTGTGCCAGTCAAGCTCAATCCAGCTCAAAGTATTTAAAATGATTTCCAATAGTATTTGAACTCAGGTCTATACTGCTAGCTAGCAGTGTTTGACTCTGTAATAGGAGCATATCATTAAATGACAGAGGGGAAATCGTTCAGCCTTACCCGTTTCCTGCCACGTGGCACAATGTCTGGCGGTCCATGGGTGGTTTAACCCTAACTGAAGCCATGTTGGGCCTATTTTAGAACAGAGGGTTGACTTACGGGGTAATAAAATCCTTTCAATACAAAATTACCACTTCTGACTAATGGGAAGTTCATATGTTGAAATGCAAAGCCAAAAGAGCACTTGGGTCTTATGGAAGTTGTATCAGACTGGAGACACAATATGTGACCCAAATGGAAAAACCCAAAACATCAGTCTCAATGTCAACAGTGAAGAGGCGACTCCGGGATGCTGGCCTTCTAGGCAGAGTTCCTCTGTCCAGTGTCCGTGTTCTTTTGCCCATCTAAATCTTTTCTTTTTATTGGCCAGTCTGAGATATGGCTTTTTCTTTGCAACTCTGCCTAGAAGGCCAGCATCCCGGAGTCGGCTCTTCACTGTTGACATTGAGACTGGTGTTTTGTGGATACTATTTAATAAAGCTGCCAGTTGAGGACTTGTGGGGGGGGGCGTCTATTTCTCAAACTAGACAGTTCAGTCAGTTTGAATGGAAGTGTAGATTTATGATTGGACTGTTTCTCAAACTAGACACTCTAATGTGCCTGTCCTCTTGCTCAGTTGTGCACCGGGGCCTCCAACTCCTCTTGCTATTCTGGTTAAAGCCAGTTTGCGCTGTTCTGTGAAGTGAGTAGTACAAAGGGTTGTACAAGATCTTCAGTTTCTTGGCAGTTTCTCGCATGGAATAGCCTTCATTTCTCAGAACAAGAATAGACTGACGAGTTTCAGTAGAAAGTTATTTGTTTCTGGACATTTTGAACCTGTAATCGAACCCACAAATGTTAATGCTCTAGATACTCAACTAGTCTAAAGGCGGACAGTTTTATTGCTTCTTCGATCAGAACAACGGTTTTCAGCAGTGCTAACATAATTGCAAAAGGGTTTTCTAATGATCAATTAGCCTTTTAAAATGATAAACTTGGATTAGCTAACACAATGTGCCATTGGAACACCGGAGTCATGGTTGCTGATCATGGGCCTCTGTTACGCCTATGTAGATATTTAATTTAAATAAAATCAGCCGGTTCCAGCTACAATAGTCATTTAACAAAACTAACAATATATACAGTATTTCTGATAAATGCTATGTTATTTTAAATGGACAAAAGTGCTTTTCTTTCAAAAACAAGGACATTTCTAAGTGACACCAAACTTTTGAACGGTAGTTTATCTAGAAGTAAAGGAGACTATAGAAATAGAGCTGCCATTTTGGTTTTTGCTACAAATAGTTGTGGTAGAGCCATGTGGCTCATCTAGTTGATAGACAGTTTAGGACCCTGGAAAGGCTAACCTAGAAACGATCATCACATGAGTACCATATAATATGGAGACCATCGTTGTGTCCCAAATGGCACCCTATATCAGTGTTTCCCAACCCTGGTCCTCCAGTACCCCCAACAGTACACATTTTTTTTGTAACCCTGGATCAGCACACCTGATTCAACTAGTCAACTAATCATCAAGCCCTCAAAAGAGCTGAACGAGTTTGTTTATCCAAGGCTACAACAAAAATGTGTACTGTCAGGGGTACTCAAGGACCAGGGTTGGGAAACAATGCCCTATATAGTGCACTACTTTTGACCAGTGCCCTACGGCTCTATGAAGACATTACAAAAAGACCAGGGGTTTTATTCCTTGATGTGGTAAATACTTGGACACCCACTGCCTGGAACTGTATACATGGAAGTGCAACACAGTAATATATGTAACGTATTCAAGACCTTTTAAATTGTCAGGACATAGTTAATCAAAGAATGAGCACTCGGGTGAGAAATGTCCCACACATACAAAAGTATTCCATCTAGAGTACTGTACAGATCGCCACCTCATGGGGCACCAACCAACAGCACCAAAGTTCTGCTACTAGTTGGAATTCTGTGACTCACTGGCATTCCTTGGCGATAAGCCATGGGAGTGGGAGATCGTAGTTGCATCCCAAATGGAAGCCTATTCCCTACATAAATGCACTACTTTTGACCACAGCCCGATGGGCCCTGGTCAAAAGTAGTGCAGTGCATAGGTGCCATTTGGGTCGGGACACAGCCAGTGAGAGGTCGAAGTGTCAGTGAAAACAAACCTGAATTCATCGGTTTCCCCAGAAGAGATGCATTTGCACTCATAACTGGCACAACTAAAACAAAGCAATGGGAGCGACAGCAACAATCTCCCAAAATCTCAGATTCAAACAGACTTTCCTTACTTCATTCCACAAACAGAAGCATACATTTCCATTGCTCTTATAACTTTGGCCTGGCAAGGTTTACACACTGGCCTCTCATTATGAAATGTAAGTGGTGCCTGTGAATGGCAAATATGGGGTTGTGGAGCACACAGGGGAAAATACTATAAACCAGACTACTGGCACTTGGGCTTTATTGTTTTAATGGAATTGGGATGAGAGCTCTTTTTGTGGCATTGTCTAAAGAGCACAAATACTAAATATCATTCATGGGTACATTATGAGTCCTCACTTGTATAATGCTTCCACTACCCTAAAAGAGGGAAAATTGCAAAGACCCAGAGTTAGGCCTACTGTAGGTAAGATTGACTATAGAACTGCAATATGGTTTACCAAATAACTTTTTTTGTGGGGTGGTCAAGGCCTAATGAGACAGTGACCGAGGATCCAAAATGGCACCCCTTTCCCTTTATAGTGCACTGCTTTTTACAAGGGCCCATAGAGTGCAATTTTGGATGCATACAGTATGTATAAGGAGTTTAAAGTTGTATGAAGACACATGGCCCTGGTATTCTTGTGTTTGTCCTTTTGTGGAGCTTAGAAAGGAACCTGGACTATCTCCAGGGATAAATGCAGGACTTTCAGTAGTCCTGTATGTTACTTACTGAGCATAACTACACAATTCTACTTCTGCCGACTACCCTGACCCTCTATCAACTTCAAGCTCCAACTAAGGATACATTCTAAATGGCATCCTATTTCCTAGAGCCATAGGGCTCTGGTCAACAGTACTGCACCATACAGGGAATACAACTGCCATTTTGCACACACTCAAACTTAGTGAAACCCACTTCCTCAGATCATAATACTGTAATAGTTTATTAGATAATGACAGCAGGGTTTGCATGCCAGCTATTATAATACACTTTGTGGCGGATGGCTTTCAGGGTACTCAAGGACATTTAAGAGGCTCAAAGTAATTTGTTAAACAGTATATGATAATTATATTACAACACAGCTGCATTGATCCGACTAGGATGAGAATGTCAACACTTGTTAAACGTATCCCCTTGATACTAATTCTATTCATGGTAACGATGGGGAAAGGACTGAACTGTTTGAAGTTCACTAAACAGTTTTAAAATCAAAATTCAAAGAAATTAATGTATGCATGCATGAACTAGGTTTCATTGATGTTGATCTCAGTCAAATAAATCTTATGTAAAAAGAGGGTCTGGGGCATAAATAGGATGTATGTCAAATCAGATAGATACAAAAAAAGACTTCTCAAAATGTGCATCCCAAATTGTTACTGGGAATTCTGCAGACCCCTCTGACCATCTAGTCCTCAGAATTCATTCATCCTCTCCCTTATTCTGTCCTCTCCCTGGCCATGACCCCTGTTGCCTAGGAAACAGCAGGGACCTCACCATGCAAGGGAACAGGCCTGAGCTCTTTAGTGCCACCATGTGGACAAGATAGATTTCATCCTAGGGACTGGTGAAGTGGCAACTAATCTGAATACAGTATGACCTCTATTTGTATTTCTTGTGAAAACACCCATAGGAGGAAATAGAATTCCCTCAAGCAAATGTATCAGACCTCCCTTTTCCCAGAAATTAAAATGACCCTACATCTACGCATGTATTGTCCTATTCAGGACATTGTGGAATTGGTAAATAAAGTGTCTTAGTTAGAAGACATTACTTCAGTTATAAAAGCAACCGTAGCAATTAGGTACTGTTATAACACCTTTATTAATTTGAGCTTAAGAATATACACAAAAAATGAAATACAACTCCAAAAAAGAAAAGAAATAAACAAACCCAATCCCCCAATGCTCAGAGTACCACGATTTTTTCGTTCAAGGCGATCTGTGCTTGAGTCAGATTTGATAGATAGGTCACCATCAACAGGTCCTGCAAATAGTAAAAGGTATACATTTACACAAACGTCATGAGGACTAGGGACAAATACAGTATGTTTTAGAGCTGTTCAACTGAATCAATTCTACAGCTCAGGTGCTGTACGTACCGAGTGTCTCAGAGTCGGAGTGCTGATTTTAGAACAGCTCCACGCAGTCCATGTAATCGTATTCATTCATTGTGATCTAAAAGCCTAAACTGATGCTAAAATCAGCACTCGTACTCGGAGACACTTGATAAAAACAGGCCCAAATCCAGAGGAGGCATACTCACGTTGATGTTGGAGTTGAGCATGGTCTCAAAGTCCTCTGCTGTGATCTTAGGAACTTTGTTGACCAGATCCATCAGGTAACGTCCAACACTGTTATCGGCTGTCTGTTTACCAGACTGAAACAGCCACAGAGAGAAAAGTATTTCAGAAAACTAAGCTATGTAAACGTCGCTGTAAACACCACCCAGAGCTGTCTATAACATATCATGCAGCTGACATCTACACACAGATCACTCCAATAGCAATGCAAACAGAGACTACTGACTGAGAACCCGAGCACTACGGGCCCTAGTCAAAAGTAGTGCACTACATAGGGAATAGGGTGCATGTGGCATCCCCATTTATAGGCTCTGTGTATGTACTCACCAACACATCCTCTATGTAGGTCAGTACCGTGGCCAGCATGTCCTGAACACGGCCAGCAGCCCCGCCAACCTGGCAGAGGTCAGAGGTCAGTCCATTGGTGGTGTTAGGAGCATCTCTCATCCTCTCGAGAAGGTCAACTGGAATATAAAAAACATTATTTACCATTTATCAAGGAGTGTTCCATTCCCCCTCCAATGTAACATATGACATAAAAAATAAACTATGTCCAAGAAAGGCACAAATTGGGACATAGAAAAGTTAAATGGAAAGAAAACATGGCAAAGAGAGAACATTCTTACTGCCTATCCTCTCGGTGTCGTAATACTTGTATTTCACACTCAGAGGGGTGAACATCACACCGACTGTCTTTCCCAGCACACCCATCTGGGCACTGTCAGAGGAAACAAAGCAACGGAATAATAATTATTAATTTAATGTATAAAGCAGGGATTCTCAAACTTTT
Organism: Oncorhynchus clarkii lewisi; assembly: GCF_045791955.1. Classification (NCBI taxonomy): domain Eukaryota; kingdom Metazoa; phylum Chordata; class Actinopteri; order Salmoniformes; family Salmonidae; genus Oncorhynchus; species Oncorhynchus clarkii. The sequence continues at coordinate 41,248,434 of NC_092166.1, forward strand.
TGGGGGCCAGGGACCCCCTTTGTGAAAGCAAATTCATCAGGAACCCCCTCAATCAGAACAACTCAAGTGATATAAAAAATATCATAAAGGAGTTTTACGATGACTTCGTGCAGTGCATTTTTTCAAACCCATTTCCTGAAATTCTACACATTTTGTCATGGGCAGAGAAAACATTGCAGTTTTAAAGCTTAAATGAGAGAAGATATTAGTTATTGAGTTGAAATATATATAATTGGTGGAGTACTGTGGATACCAATATCCTTGTGAGCCTCCCAGACCCATGTTGAAATTCTTTGCGTCAGCAATAGCTTTCCATTGGACAAAAAAGTAATGAGACAGAAGTGCGACTGGTTGTGAGGGAAGTCACTGACCTGAGGTAGGCGCGGATGTTCATCTTGCCACTCTGCAGGGCCGTGTCCATGGTCAGGTGAATGGGGTTTGTGGCCTCTCGGCTGTAATACTCATGGATCAGCACAGAGTGTTCCGTAATCTCAAAGCCAGTGGCATACCTGATGAAGGAGAATGGTTTCACTTTAGAGCAGAGTTCTAACTCCAGCATAGGCTTTTGGACACACAACCACATTTTCTTTTAGGGAATGTACCTATTCCATTAGATTGAATACATTGCATTGGGCCATTAACTGTTAGTACTGGCATGAGACAAAAGCTTTACAAGATGGGAGTAGGAAAACATTGGCCTACTCACCATCCGACGATGACCTCGCTGGGTGACACCCTCTTATGGAGCTCATACATGTTCTTGGCAAACTCCATGTCAACAGCAACCTGTCACCATCACAAAGAATAGAAGTGACACTTCTAGTTTCACATGTAGAAATTAGTCAAGTTGGTAAGTTACAGAGATCGATAGACAGCATCCATTTCTACTCACCTCATCTTCAGACTCATTGTGGGGGACAGAGAAACAGTTGGTGACCTCAACAGAGTGCTTGTCAATGGTACCTTAGGGACACAAGAATGCAACAAGTTATCATACTATTGTGTTTATGGGGACAAATAAGTTCAACTACTTCAAGTCCTTTTGTTCACCTGACTTATAATTCCTCACAATCAAATGTCAACTGCATTATCTACCAAGAGAATTCTCTTCCGATTATAATCACACCCTAAATTCTATCAGCATATCGATTGTGCTACCAGGGCCGGTAAAAACCCTGGATCATTGTTATTCTAACTTCCGCGACGCATATAAGGCCTTCCCCACCCTCCTTTCGGAAAAGCTGAACATGACTCCATTTTCTTGCTCCCTGCCTTTAGACAGAGACTAAAACAGGAAGCTCCTGCGCTCAGGTCTGTTCAACGCTGTTCCGACCAATCTGATTCCACGCTTCAAGATTGCTTCAATCACGTGGATTGGGATATGTTCCGCATTGCGTCAAACAACATTGATGAATACGCTGATTCGGTGAGCGAGTTTATTAGCAAGTGCATCGGCGATGTCGTACCCAGAGCAACTATTAAAACATTCGCAAACCAGAAACTTTGGATTGATGGCAGCATTCGCGCGAAACTGAAAGCACGAACCACTGCTTTCAACCAGGGCAAGGTGACCAGAAACATGACCGAAAACAAACAGTGTAGCTATTCCCACCCCAAGGCAATCAAACAAGCTAAGCGTCAGTATAGAGACAAAAGTAGAGTCGCAATTCAACGGCTCAGACACAAGAAGTATGCGGCAGGGTCTACAGTCAATCACAGATTACAAAAAGAAAACCAGCCACGTCACGGACCAGGATGTCTTGCTCCCAGACAGACTAAACAACTTCTTGGCTCGCTTTGAGGACAATACAGTGCCACTGACACGGCCCGCTACCAAAACCTACGGACTCTCCTTTCACTGCAGCCGACGTGAGGAAAACATTTAAACGTGTTAACACTCGCAGGGCTGCAGGCCCAGACGGCATCCCCAGCCGTGTCCTCAAAGCATGAGCAGACCAGCTGGCTGGTGTGTTTACGGACATATTCAATCAATCCTTATCCCAGTCTGCTGTTCTCACATGCTTCAAGAGGGCCAGCATTGTTCATGTTCCCAAGAAAGCTAAGGTAACCGAGCTAAACGACTACCGCCCCGTAGCACTCACTTCCGTCATCATGAAGTGCTTTGAGAGACTAGTCAAGGACCATATCACCTCCACCCTACCCGACACCCTAGACCCACTCCAATTTGCCAATAGGTCCACAAACGACACAATCGCTCAACAAAACAAGGAGATGATCGTGGTCTTCAGGAAACAGCAGAGGGAGCACCCCCCTATCCACATTGATGGGACAGTAGTGGAGAGGGTAGTAAGTTAAGTTCCTCAGCGTATACATCACGGACAAACGGAATTGGTCCACCCACACAGACAGCGTGGTGAAGAAGGCGCAGCAGCGCCTCTTCAACCTCAGGAGGCTGAAGAAATTTGGCTTGTCACCAAAAACACTCAAACTTTTACAGATGCACAATCGAGAGCATCCTGTCGGGCTGTATCCGCCTGATACGGAAACTGCTCCGCCCACAACTGTAAGGCTCTCCAGAGGGTAGTGAGGTCTGCACAACGCATGCCCTCCAGGACACCTACACCACCCGATGTCACAGGAAGGCCGTAAAGATCGTCAAGGACAACAACCACCCAAGCAACTGCCTGTTCACCCCGCTATCATCCAGAAGGCGAGGTCAGTACAGGTGCACCAAAGCAGGGACAGAGAGACTGAAAAACAGCTTCAATCTCAAGGCCATCAGACTGTTAAACAGCCACCACTAACATTGAGTGGCTGCTGCCAACATACTGACTCAACTCCAGCCACTTTAATATTGGAAAAATTGATGGAAAAAATGTATCACTTAATAATGTTTACATACTTGTGTGTATAAGGTAGTTGTGAAATTGTTAGGTTAGATTACTCGTTGGTTATTACTGCATTTTCGGAACTACAAGCACTTCGCTACACTCGCATTAACATCTGCTAACCATGTGTATGTGACCATTTTTTTTTTGATTACTAACTATCTAGCAACGTTTCAACTAAAAAACATTTGTAGCATAGAGAACCTAAAACATTAGAATATTTGGTAAAATCGTAAGTTAAATCAGAGCTTTGGTAGCTAGTTAGGTAGCTATAATTGTCAAGATGTGAGACTGACAGGCACTAGCTAGCGAGACATACCGCTGTAGCTAGCAACTAGCTGGCGAGACATACCACTGTAGCTAGCGAGACACATGCCGCTGCAGCTAGCCAGTGAGACACATGCCGCTGCAGCTAGCCAGCGAGAGACATGCCGCTGCAGCTAGCCAGCGAGACACATGCCGCTGCAGCTAGCCAGCGAGACACATGCCGCTGCAGCTAGCCAGCGAGACATGCCGCTGCAGCTAGCCACTAGCTGGCAAGACATACCACTGTAGCTAGCGAGACATACCACTGTAGCTAGCCAGCGAGACATACCACTGTAGCTAGCAGCTAGCCAGCGAGAGACATGCCGCTGCAGCTAGAGACATGCCGCTGCAGCTAGCCAGCGAGAGACATGCCGTGGCAGCTAGCCAGCGAGAGACATGCCGCTGCAGCTAGCCAGCGAGACACATGCCGCTGCAGCTAGCCAGCGAGACACATGCCGCTGCAGCTAGCCAGCGAGACACATGCCGCTGCAGCTAGCCAGCGAGACACATGCCGCTGCAGCTAGCCAGCGAGACACATGCCGCTGCAGCTAGCCAGCGAGACACATGCCGCTGCAGCTAGCCAGCGAGACATGCCGCTGTAGCTAGCAGCTAGCCAGCGAGACATGCCGCTGTAGCTAGCAGCTAGCCAGCGAGACATGCCGCTGTAGCTAGCAGCTAGCCAGCGAGACATGCCGCTGTAGCTAGCAGCTAGCCAGCGAGACATGCCGCTGTAGCTAGCAGCTAGCCAGCGAGACATGCCGCTGTAGCTAGAAACTAGATAGCGAGACATGCCGCTGTAGCTAGAAACTAGATAGCGAGACATGCCGCTGTAGCTAGAAACTAGCTAGCGAGACATGCCGCTGTAGCTAGAAACTAGCTAGCGAGACATGCCGCTGTAGCTAGAAACTAGCTAGCGAGATATACAGCTGTAGCTAGCAACTAGCTAGCGAGACATACCGCTGTAGCTAGCAACTAGCTAGCGAGACATACCACAATTAGCTAGTGAGACATACCGCTGTAGCTAGCGTGACATACCGCTGTAGCTAGCAACTAGCTAGCGAGACATACCGCTGTAGCTAGCAACTAGCTAGCGAGACATACCGCTGTAGCTAGCAACTAGCTAGCGAGACATACCGCTGTAGCTAGAAACTAGCTAGCGAGACATGCCGCTGTAGCTAGAAACTAGCTAGCGAGATATACAGCTGTAGCTAGCAACTAGCTAGCGAGACATACCGCTGTAGCTAGCAACTAGCTAGCGAGACATACCACAATTAGCTAGTGAGACATACCGCTGTAGCTAGCGTGACATACCGCTGTAGCTAGCAACTAGCTAGCGAGACATACCGCTGTAGCTAGCAACTAGCTAGCGAGACATACCGCTGTAGCTAGCAACTAGCTAGCGAGACATACCGCTGTAGCCAGCAACTAGCTAGCGAGACATACCGCTGTAGCTAGAAACTAACAAGCGAGACATACCGCTGTAACTATAAACTAACAAGCGAGACATACCGCTGTAGCTAGACACTAGCAAGCGAGACATAACACTGTGGCTAGAAACTAGCAAGCGAGACATGCCGAATTAACTGCGCATCGAATACATTTTCTTTATAGCTACGTTTCGGAGTAAATTTAAAGTACCAAGCAAGGTTCCAATCACACGACTCGCTCCCTCATTTCTCCGTTCGTATGAGTCACCGATGGAGGCGAGAACGACAGGGTGAATTTTCACCACTGGTCCGTACACCGACATCTTGAGAAATAAAATAAAATATTACACTTACGGTAGTTTTATATGCAAGTATTGAAAGGTGCGTCACCTACTGCATTGGAGTTCGCATTGCACACAGAGGCGACGCTATATGAAAAAACACAAAGTAGTAGACTATAATACATGTGATTAACAATTAAATGCATCGGAAGACCAATTAATTTAGAAAAATACTATCGATTCGTTTATTTTAAATGATGCTAGGCAATGTGGCTGTCCAGGAGAAAAACGTTGTTTGTTTCACATTAAATTGATATGAATTCATTAATTTCCTAAACGTCAACCTCCACAACACGAACACCGGTATGGTCTACTGCAAGCCTATTGAAGAATAGTGACGGTGATGACGACAGCATCCCCTCGACCGTCACGTCCATGATCTAACACCTGCACAGTTTAAGTGATTAATACAACTCTATCGGACGCGGATCGGTGGTGCTGCTTGCACTGTCTATACCCAATGATCTGTATAGACGAACTGCCACCATCTTAAAATCTTTGAAAACAAAGTAGGAAATACAATAATTGGCTATTTGTCAATACTAAAGGGATTTTTCTATAATTAGCCCACTTCCAATTGAGGATAACATCTAAAAAAAAAAAAACAGTCGTTTGGTTGGGGTTGCCTTTGTTTCCTGGTGAGAGAGGAGAGACTGAACTGATGCTTCGTCGAACACCCACCCGATCATCAGAGTGGATGGTAAACATAAAAAATGGGTAGAATTTAACCTAAGCGGACGATCTCAGAGGCTCACTATTGGACCATCGACTCATCTATCTGTAAGGTCCTTATAAATAAAGCGATGGGATAAAATATATTAGGATAATCTTGAAGGTAGCGCTTTAGGCATCCATTTTAACATGAAACACGATGATTATTCATATTAGAATGACATTTGCCTGATTGCTGTTTTGTGTTCTTATAGCTATTACAGAATACATTAAAAGTGGCATTGTACCTTTTCTGAGTAAGAATAGCCTTCTTACTCCGTCAAAATATTCCTGTAATTCATTGTGTCCCATAACAGACAGACATACAGACATCTATGACACACACAGACACACACACTCCCCTCCCCATTATAGTATTACCTAGATAATAAATATAGATCATTAGACTGAAAGTAATGGGATGGGTTGAGTAGATAACGTTCAGTCAAGGACAGACATCCCAGTATGCAAAATGACGTTGAAAATACTTATTTTCCAGACATTGAAGTTACGCTCATTTTAGGTTCTGAATGGAAGGTGAAACTACGCATTTTCCGGATGTTGAAAATACGCATTTTCTGGATGTTGAAATCAGGTTTATTTTTGGTACAGAATGAAAGTTGAAAATACGTTAATTTACAAACATTGAAAATACTTATTTTTTGGTCATTGATTCTATGGCCAAATTTCAACTGCACACACATTCTCAGCCCAATAAGAATGTTTAAATCCATGACGAAAGAGGAGCCAATTGAAGATTGTAACATAAAATATTAATTATTGCTCCTGTTTGTCACATGCACTCACATGCACGTATGTTAGCTTATTCAAAAGCTTTAAAACTTGCCACGATTGTGTTCAAAGGAGTCTGACCTAACGAATAAACCAACAGACCACGGACTAACAACATTCTGAGTATCGGTTAAGGAAAAAATATTGCTATGATTGTGATATGTTGTTTGTTCAATGCACTGAGTCGCTCTGGAGTGTCTGCTGAATGACCAAAATGTCAATGTGAAAACAGAAAAAATCTGTCCTAATCATAAACATCTAGTGTTTCACAAATTTAAATAGCACAGTACAGTACGGCACAGTTCAGTACAGTAGAGCACAGTGCGGTACAGGAAAGTAGAGTTTTATCCAGTATAGTAGAGTACAGTACAGTAGAGTTTAATTCAATACAGTACAGTAGAGCTTAATTCAGTACAGTATAGTACAGTACAGTTTAGTTCAGTAGAGTACATTCAACTAAAGTAGTGTACAATACAGCACATTATACCATACTATACTCTACTATGCTCTACTGTACTGAGCACAGTAGAGTAGACGTCTATGATTGGTTCATATTTTGTCCGGTTTAAAAAAAAATATTAAAAGACGGCCGGTCTGGACAGGACCAAAAAAAGACGCCCAAAAGACATCGGCGTTGGTCAGTACTTATGGGTTGGGTATTGAGGACAATTTAGTGAGGGACATAATCTGCTCCCCAAATGGCACCCTAGTTACTATAGTGTGCATGACTTTTTACACTGGCTCATAGGGAATAGGGTGCCATTTGGGATACAGTTAATCAGTATAGTGAAGGACATCAGTTCTGCTCAACACTAGCCCTACAGTCCCTTTAGAATTGTTTTACTGAAAGCAGAGCACTTTAAATACTCCACTTTTCTATGATCTCACAATAATAATTTGAATCAATTTCCCCATCCTTGTTTTGTTTCCCAGGACCTTGACGGACAGAACCCGATTAACCAGTCAATAACCATCGGACAGAGTCTGCCATAGGAATACATCGAGGACCCAGGAACACAAACACACACACCATCATTCCTGATGGCGCTTGAGAACTCTGTTTTCACCTTGAGCCCAGAGTCCCTCTCTCTCCCCGTGGTGGAGAAAGGGAAGGTGCTGGTGGAAGAGGCTTCCGAGGTGATGGTGTCCACCGGAGTGTTTCATGTGTCCGAGGAACTGGGCCATGTGGTTACGACAGATACCGCCCATCCCTCCGCTAACAGATCGTGGAAGTCCAAGCTGGCAGAGAGGCAGGCAAATGCAGCATCTGATGAGTATGTTAAGAAGCTGCCTCGGGTGATGGAGAAGGAGAGGGGCAGATTTGGCTGGGGTGAGTAGTAGTGCTGTTAACTTTAATTGCGTCCCATATGGCACCCTATTGGCATCCCATAGGGCTCTGGTCAAAAGTAGTGCACTACATAGGGAATACGGTGCCACAGTAGTCTGCAGATAGGGGGTTATTGACTATGCACTCTACTATTTTTCTCTCCCTCCCCCCTTCACACTTACACATTGCGTATTGGCCGAACATGTGTACTTTCTCCCTCCCTATTCTCCTTCCACAGTTTCACCTCCTCCTCCAGCATCTCTTCCTCCTACTCCTGTGCAAAATGGCTGTTCCTTTGGTTTCTCCCACAGTGATTTGGATATTCTCACAACTCTGTCTTCTTATTACTAAGTCCCGTTAGTTCTACTGTCGATATATCAATGTAGTCTTTCTCATCTATCTGACTCTCTCTGTCGCTCTTTCTCTCTTTCTCTCTGTCTCTTCTCTATCCAGCTAAGAGACGTAAGAGGCAGCGCTATGTGGAGAAGAATGGCAGATGTAACGTGTCGCATGGCAACATGAGGGAGACGTACCGTTATCTGACAGATATCTTCACCACCCTGGTAGACCTCAACTGGCGCTGCTCTCTCTTCGTCTTCGTTATGGCCTACGCCATCACCTGGCTCTTCTTTGGAGCCATCTGGTACCTGATAGCTTACCTCAGGTGAGAGAGACAGAAAGCAGGCTAGGACAGCACTCATACGGAGCATGCCAGGGGACACTTGGTATGCGTCCCAAATGACACTCTATTCCCTACTATCCGCTCAGACTCACGCACTTTTTAGGATGAGTCCCAAATGGCACCCTATTCTCTAAACACCCTATTCCCCTATGGGCCCTGGCCAAAATTAGTGCACTAGGGAGGAGGGTGCCATTTCAGACACATCCATGGTATCTCTGTCTGAGAGAATCACTCTAGATCAGGGGTCCCCAATTACATTCAGCTGTGGGCCGATTTGTCTTTGAGCGAACAGTCTGGAGCCCAGAACATAGTGATAAATCATTTGAACACTGCAAATTTACCGCAAGAATCCCAAACAGATATAGTATTTGACAAAAACAGTATAATTTCAAACCTTGATTACATTGAGAAACAATCACATACAGTATGCATTTAGGCGTACAGTCTTTTATGTTCAACAATGAAAATTCTGAAAAATAATACATACATTTTGCGCTGAAAACTTGAGGGCCAAATAAAATCACTGCCTATTGGGAAACCCTGCTCTAGATGATGCAATTTCTTCTCTGTAAAGCAAGTGGAAGTATATTAGTCAATGGATAGTTTTTTCACATCCTACATTTTTGTTGCCTCTTTGCTTCTCTCCCTTTCTCCCCTTCACTCTCCTTCCTGCCTCCCACCCAGAGGGGATCTAGATCATCTGGAGGATGAGACATGGACACCTTGTGTCAACAATGTGAATGGATTCATCTCGGCCTTCCTCTTCTCCATCGAGACAGAGACCACCATCGGTTACGGCTACCGTGTCATCACTGACCAGTGTCCAGTGGGCACCATGCTGCTCCTGCTCCAGGCCATACTGGGATCTATGGTCAACGCCTTCATGGTGAGACTCATGGAGTGCATCTCAAATGGCACCCTAATCCCTATATAGTACAATAATTTTGACCAGAGCCCTATGTAAGTGCACTAATTTTGACCAGATCCCTGAGGCTTCCCCTCAAAACATTTAAAGAAAAAAAGAAACAATTATTTATGTATCGTTTCTCTTTGTTTCATGATTTTCCTTCAATTCACAAGAGGCTGAATGTATCTCATCGGATAAAGCATCCGAGCGAGCGAAACAGCACGCTTCTGTCTCTGTATTTGTAGCTCATCTATTTGAAGCTGTCTGGTCAAAAAGGGTAGAACATTGTTGCTGCCCATTTTTTTCACCTTTATTTAACCAGGAAGGCCAGTTGAGAACAAGTTCTCATTTACAACTGCGACCTGGCCAAGATAAAGCAAGGCAGTGCGACAAAAAACTAAACACGAAGTTACACATAAACAAATGTACAGTAGAAAATAGAAAATCTATGTACAGTGTGTGCAAATGTAGAAGAGTAGGGATGTAAGGCAATAAATAGACCATAGAGGCGAAATAATTACAATTTAGCATTAACACTGGAATGATAGATGTGCAGATGATGATGTGCAAGTAGAGATACTGGGGTGCAAAAGAGCAAGAGGGTAAATAACAATATGGGGATGAGGTAGTTGGGTGTGCTATTTACAGATGGGCTGTGTACAGGTGCAATGATTGGTAAGCTGCTCTGACAGCTGATGCTTAAAGTTAGTGAGATATAAGACTCCAGCTTCAGTGATTTTTGCAATTCGTTCAAGTCATTGGCAGCAGAGAACTGGAAGGAAAGGCAGCCAAAGTAAGTGTTGGCTTTGGGGATGACCAGTGAAATATACCTGCTGGAGCGCGTGCTACGGGTGGGTGATGCTATGGTGACCAGTATGCTGAGGTAAAGCGGGGCTTTACCTAGCAGAGACTTGTAGATGACCTGGAGCCAGTGGGTTTGGCGACGAGTATGTAGTGAGGGCCAGCCAACGAGAGCATACAGGTTGCAGTGGTGGGTAGTATATGGGGCTTTGGTGACAAAACGGATGGCACTGTGATAGACTAGATCTAGTTTGCTGAGTAGAGTGTTAGAGGCTATTTTGTAAATTACATCGCCGACGTCAAGGATTGGTAGGATAGTCAGTTTAACAAGGGTGTTTGGCAGCATGAGTGAAGGATTCTTTGTTACAAAATAGGAAGCCGATTCTAGATTCAATTTTGTATTGAAGATGCTTAATGTGAGCCTGGAAGGAGAGTTTACAGTCTAACCAGACACCTAGGTATTTGTAGTTGTCCACATATTCTAAGTCAGAACCGCCCAGAGTAGTGATGCAAGTCGAGCAGGAGGGTGTGGGCAGCAATCGGTTGAAGAGCATGCACTTATTCATTTAAAAGCAATTGGAGGCCTCGGAAGTAGTGTTTTATGGCATTGAAGCTCGTTTGGAGGTTTGTTAACACAGTGTCCAAAGAAAGGCCAGAAGTATACAGAATGGTGTCGTCTGCGTAGAGGTGGATCAGAGAATCACCGGCAGCAAGAGCGACATCATTGATGTACACAGAGAAAAGAGTCGGCCTGAGAATTGAACCCTGTGGCACACCCATAGAGACTGCTAGAGATCCGTACAACAGGCCCTCCGATTTGACACACTGAACTCTATCTGAGAAGTAGTTGGTGAACCAGGCGAGGCAGCCATTTGAGAAGCCAAGGCTATTGAGTCAGCCGATAAGAATGCGGTGATTGACAGAGTCGAAAGCCTTGGCCAGGTAGATGAAGACGGCTGCACAGTACTGTCTTTTATCGATGGCGGTTATGATATTTTTTAGGACCTTGATCGTGGCTGAGGTGCACCCATGACTAGCTCGGAAACCAGATTGCATGGTGGAGAAGGTACGGTGGTATTCGAAATGGTCGGTGATCTGTTTGTTAACTTGACTTTCGAAGATTTTAGAAAAGTAGAGCAGGATGGATATAGGTCTATAACAGTTTTGGTCTAGAGTGTTTCCCCCTTTGAAGAAGGGGATGACCGCGGCAGCTTTCCAATCTTTGCGGATCTCAGACGATTAGAACAAGAGGTTGAATAGGCTAGTAATAGGGGTTGCAACAATTTCGGCTGATAATTTTAGAAAGAGAGGGTCCAGATTGTCTAGCCCAGCTGATTTGTAGGGATCCAGATTTTGCAGCTCTTTCAGAACATTAGCTGCCTGGATTTGGGTGAAGGAGAAGCTGTGGGGTGGGGCTTGGGCAAGTTGCTGCAGGGGGTGCTGAGATGTTGGCCGGGGTAGGAGTAGCCAGGTGGAAAGCATAACATTGAATGCAAGGGAAGCCAATGAGCATTTGGTGTCCCTTGATAAAAAACATATTAAATAATAGCCAATCAGAGTTAAGCTAAACTGAATGAGCTCAACTGTGAATGGTCCTGGCACAAAACAAGTGTCAAGGGAAGCCAGTTTTGATTTGGCTTCACACCAGTCACATCAAAAGCAAAATGTCATTGACAGAAACACTTGAAACACACATCTCGTTGTGTTGCTGTCCTCTGGTGGCTAGCTACCTAGCTAACATGGTCCCTTTCCTAAATTAGCCATGAGTTAGGGATTTGGACTTGTGGAGTTTTACTTAATTCTCCGTACTGGCCAATGATTGTAACGTTGGATACCCCTGGCCTGAGAGGATGGAAATTCAGTATGTAACTAGATGTAGAAGGCTAATGTTAGCTAGCTGGCTCATCGTTGCCCATGAAAGAAAGCTAGGCTAGCGAGCATGCATGTAGCCTAGGACAACAAAAACTAAAACCGTGTACTGTATGGCAGAGTCATAGACCGTTTCATCAACATGAAATGGAGGAGGATGCATTGGCGTTTCTCTACAAGTAGAGTGAGTCAACGTGTTTTTCTACTTGCACGAACACACACACACAGAAATAAGAAACATGGATAGCCACATCATATTTAGCTTACGTTAATTAGACTAAATTGTTTTTGGTATCTTTTAGCTGTTATTGTATTAGACTAAGTAAATGATGTTGAAGTTGAAATGGTGCTGGTATAATGGATGCAACTTCTGTTTTCTTTGTGACTTGTGGGAATTCTCTATGGTTCTAAATCAATAGTTGTTTAGCAGTCCGAAAATGTCAGAAACATTAACTTGTTTGACCATGCTGTAGGTCATGTAACTGTTTGTTACATGCAATGTGCTTTGTAGACTTCACCAGACAGAGGTTGCTCTCCGGTTTTGTGATGAAACAAAGGTGTGATTGAATTTATATATCACAGTGGCAAGGCATATGAACTAACAGGTTATAGAGCAAACAATGCAATTATCACAACACATAGGTTGTGTGTGGGCGGGTGTGTACTAAACTAACATATGGAATTGTTTTAAGATGGTTATACCATGGATCATTTAGCTATTTGATGTTATATTTTATCAAAATTATTTCAGATTTTTATCAAAATTATTTAACAAAATATTGAACTTTGCCTTTACTACTATAGCCCATAGATACGCATTGAATAACACATTCATAAATAGTCAAAAAGACAGTCAAAGTATAATAAGGAATAAGGTTTTGAAATGTCTGTCTGATATCTAGGAGATATTAGCAAGCTCAGGAAATTTTTACATTTTTTTGGACACATATTTAACCCCTTATTTTGGTGGTACAAAACTACCTCCATACTTCCATTCATTTGTATGGGTTTCCTTCAAAATGGAGAACAACATCGTGTTCGTGAGAGTCTCCCCTTTCCATAGTGGGGTCATATTAGTTTGTAGCTCAAAAAGTTTGGACGCTACAGACAGAAGTTGGCACATCAGCGTTACCGACTTCAGACAAGTCCTGTGACACTTGTGGGCGTCGTAGAGCAAAACGGATAACACCATTATGTCCGAAGACCGATTTTCGGATGTCTCATTGTCTGACAAACACAGCTGAAGCTGGGTCACCTTCCACTGCAGAAGGCCGACATAGGCAGATGCTGTGGATTGAGACACAGCCCATGCAAAAAACCTGATACAGTATCTCTAGCTTAAACTGACGGATTTTGAAGGATTTGTTTTTGTTATGTTACTTAGATTGACTCACGTGCATTAATAGACTCTTAAGGTTGAATTTCAAATCCTTTCTGGGTAACAATTAAGTACCTTACTGTGATTGTTTTAAATCAAAATGCTCAAAAAGAAACCAAAATAGCTTCTTAGCTAAGATACATTTCTCAAGCTAGAATGTTGCTAGGACTGTCTGGGAGTGGTCTTATTGGGGAGGGAAAAATTAAAACTAGCTGTTATTGGCAGAGAGTTTTGGAACTCTCTTTTGTATTGGTCTATTAACTAATTTACCGCCTGGTTATGTCACCAGGCAGACCAAAACTCCATCCCACCAAAACAGGCTAAAATTTTAGTCTGTCTTTTCAAAGAGCATTATCATAATGTTTACAATTTCATAGTATTATTCCAAACTCATAGTCAGTGGTGTAGTGGAAGGTTTCCTCAGGTATATGCCGTAGACCCACTTTTTTTGTGGGCATTATGTATACTCATTTTTTAATCCCCATGATGCGTATCCAAGTAGTGTAGTGGAGGTATATGCAGCATCAACAAATAAGGCTGATGGAACAGATCACAATGTTTTGCTTAAAATGTGGATAAATTATTATTTCTTCACATTTTAAGCACAACAATGTGCACACGGAGGTAGGCCTTTGCGAAAATGTGCCAAAATACAATGTGCAGGAAAATGCGCGCTATCATGGACAGAGATGGGAATATCATAAAAAATATAGAAAGAGGGGAGATCTAAAGATGCAACAACTATCATGGACAGAGATGGGAATATCTTTAAAAATATAGAAAGAGCAGAGATCTAAAGATGCAACAACTATCATGGACAGAGATGGGAATATCTTTAAAAATATAGAAAGAGCAGAGATCTAAAGATGCAACAACTATCATGGACAGAGATGGGAATATCTTTAAAAATATAGAAAGAGCAGAGATCTAAAGATGCAACAACTATCATGGACAGAGATGGGAATATCATTAAAAATATAGAAAGAGCAGAGATCTAAAGATGCAACAACTATCATGGACAGAGATGGGAATATCATTAAAAATATAGAAAGAGCAGAGATCTAAAGATGCAACAACTATCATGGACAGAGATGGGAATATCATTAAAAATATAGAAAGAGCAGAGATCTAAAGATGCAACAAATATCATGGACAGAGATGGGAATATCATTAAAAATATAGAAAGAGCGGAGATCTAAAGATGCAACAACTATCATGGACAGAGATGGGAATATCATTCAAAATATAGAAAGAGCGGAGATCTAAAGATGCAACAACTATCATGGACAGAGATGGGAATATCATTAAAAATATAGAAAGAGCAGAGATCTAAAGATGCAACAACTATCATGGGCTGCTAATCTGACAAGGATAATGCCTTCGGATGCTAGACAAGGAAAGAAAGTTGATTTGAAAACCAATAGAACAAGAGCACATATGAGGAAATATTTATAAAATAATTGCTTCCACGTTTCTATGGTTGAATTTTGGCTATAGGCTACTTTGTAACAAGAAGTAAGACATGCCTCATAATATGAGGTAAAACGCCCAGGTTTTAAACAATTAAGGAACAGGAGAAATATAGTGATGCTAACGATAAGCCTAACCATCTTCTGGTAGATGGAAAGGCTTTTCCAAAAATCTTCTCAATTAAATGTTAAAGGGAAACTTAAAATGTCAACTTCATATGTGAAAATGGCGCATTTCTTTGCTTTGTAGTAAAAAAAGAGGACAATAAGTGTTTTCAATGAGATCATCAACCAATTAGTAGATAATTAGGAGGCAATTAGTAGGCAATGCCTACTCATAATTGGTTAAAATCACACGACGCACACCGATGATGTCATTGGAAACACATCTTTCTCTATTTCTTTTACTACAAAACATAGAAACGCGCAATTTTCACACACAGTACCTTATGTTGATGTTGGGGTGGTGCTAGCAGAATCATATTGTGATTGTTTGCATCAAACCAATGGCCATGTGTTTTGCAAACTCCCTCTCATGTGCGCTACAGAAACACAGCAAACCATAATAATGTCTGGAACGGAGCAAATGGAATGGACGTATTTGATACCATTCCACTTATTCTGCTCCAACCATTCCTCCCCAATTAAGGTGCCACCAACCTCATGTTGCCTACTTGCACAGTATTGCTTGGGTTGGCCTGGCTGTGAAAGACCAATATGGGATTTATCATTTTAGGTAATTCTGAATTACCTAAAATGATAAATCCCATATTGGTCTTTCACAGCCAGGCCAACCCAAGCAATACTGTGCAAGTAGGCAACAAAGAGTGTATGTCACTATTTGTCATTTTGTTTAATTTTTCACACAGGGCACATTTCCTTCACTGGGCTGGCCGTTTGTTTTTTTTGGGGCAAAATATGAGAAGTATACCCACGTCTCCAGGCACCACTGCACCACTGCTCATAGTGTGGAAATATACATTGAGTGAACAGAACAGTAGAAACACCTCCCTAATATTGAGTTGCAGCCTCAATTAGTTGGGGCATGGACTCTGGATTCTGGCCCATGTTGACTCCAATGCTTCCCACAGTTGTGTTAAGTTGGCTGGATGTCCTTTGGGTGGTGGACCATTCTTGATACACACGGGAAACTGTTGAGCATGAAAAATACAGAAGCATTGCAGTTCTTTACTAACTCAAACCGGTGCGCCTGGCACCTATAGCCATACCCCGTTCAAAGGCACTTAAATATTTTGTCTTGCCCATTCACCTTCTGAATGGCACACTATACAATCCGTTGTCTCGAGCCTTAAAAATCCTTCTTTAACCTGTCTCCTTCCCTTCATCTACACTGATTGAAGAGGATTTAACAGGCGACATCAATAAGTGATCATAGCTTTCACCTGGATTCACCTGGTCCGTCTATGTCATGGAAAGAGCATGTGCTACTAATGTTTTGTACACTCAGTGTATATAAAACACAGGAAATGTAAGTATTTTTTTTCTTCATCTTTTGATCAGGTGGGCTGTATGTTTGTGAAGATCTCTCAGCCCAATAAGCGAGCGGAGACCCTGGTTTTTTCTAAGAATGCAGTGATCTCTCTGAGAGATGACAAACTGTGTTTGATGTTCCGGGTGGGAGACCTGCGCAGCTCCCACATTGTAGGGGCCAACATGAGGGCCAAACTCATCAAGTCTAAACAGACTCAGGAAGGTGAGGCTAACATACCATCCATCGCCATACAAGGTCTGCATCCCAAATGGCACCCTATTCCCTATATAGTGCACTACTTTTGGTCAAAAGTAGTGCACTCTATGGGGTATAGGGTACCATTTGGGATGCAGATATATCTTTTCACATAATCTGTTTCTGTATATTATGGAAGCTTTTGGAAAGTATTCAGACCCCTTTACTTTTTCCATTTTGTTACGTTACAGCGTTATTCTAAAATTGATTAAATTATATATTTTTCTCATCATTCTACACACACATAGCCCATAATGACAAAGTAAAAACAGGTTTTAGAAATGTTTGAACATTTATTGAAATGAAAAAAACTGAAATACCTTATTTAAGTAAGTATTCAAACCCTTTGCTATAAGACTCAAAATTGAGCTCAGGTGCATCTTGTTTCCTTTGATCATCCTTGAGATGTTTCTACGATTTGATTGGAGTCCACCTGTGGTCAATTCAATTGATTGGACATGATTTGGAAAGGCACACACCTGTCTATATAAGGTCCCACAGTTGACAATGCATGTCAGAGCAAAAACCAAGCCATGAGGTCGAAGGAATTATCCGTAGAGCTCCGAGACAGGATTGTGTCAAGGCACAGATCTGGGGAAGGGTACCAAAACAATTCTGCAGCATTGAAGGTCCCCAAGAACACAGTGGCCTCCATCATTCTTAAATGGAAGTAGTTTGGAACCACAAAGACTCTTCCTAGAGCTGGCCGCCTGGCCAAACTGAGCAATCTGGGGTGAAGGGCCTTTGTCAAGGAGGTGACCAAGAACCAGATGGTCACTCTGACAGAGCTCCAGAGTTCCTCTGTGGAGATGGGAGAACCTTCCAGAAGGACAACCATCACTGCAGCACTCCACCAATCAGGCCTTTATGGTAGAGTGGCCAGGCAGAAGCCACTCCTCATTACAAGTCACATGACAGCCCGCTTGGAGTTTGTCAAAAGGCACCTAAAGGACTCACAGACCATGAGAAACAAGATTATCTGGTCTGATGAAACCAAGATTGAACTCTTTGCCAAGCGTCACATCTGGAGGAAACCTGGCACTGCTCATCACCTGACCAATGCCATCTCTATGGTGAAGCCTGGTGGTGGCAGCATCATTCTGTGGGGATGTTTTTCAGCGGCAGGGACTTGGAGACTAGTCAGGATCGATAGAAAGATGATCGGAGAAAAGTAAAGAGAGATCCTTGATGAAAATCTGTTCCAGAGCGCTCAGGACCTCAGACTGGGGTAAAGGTTCACCTTCCAACAGGACATCGACCCTAAGCACACAGCCAAGACAACGCAGGAGTGGCTTCAGGACAAGACAGAGAAAATCTGCAGAGAAGAATTGGATAAACTCCCCAAATACAGGTGTGCCAAGCTTGTAGCGTCATAGTCAAGAAGACTTGAGGCTGTAATCGCTGCCAAAGGTGCAACAAATTATTGAGTAACGGGTTTGAATACTTATGTAAATGTGATATTTACATAAGAATTAGCAAAATGTTATAAAAACGTTTTTACAATCCTGTCTCAGAGCTCCGCTGGGAATTCCTTTGACCTCATGGCTTGGTTTTTGCTACACTGTCAACTTTGGGACCGTATGCAATGTTTTCAACCTCGTGTTGCGTTTCGGGGTCACGACTAGTCCTAAACCTTGGCTGCAGCATGTTTTATACCCCAGGGTAGGAAGGACATTCCCATCTTTATGACACGCTCTCTGGGTTCCCTGGGGCGTAGCTAGTTACGAGGCAAGGTATTATAAATTGCTATGATCTCGTTTAGACAACTAAAATCACAGTCTTATCGTCACTAAAACATTCTCTTTCATCTGGATATTTTCTACACAACAAAGTATGTAAACATCACATACACATTATGAAAACTCTTCAAGTTAGAATGTTTTCGTTATAAGGTCTTCATTTAACTTTTAATAACATAACAAAATCGACATTCATTTTCATATTACATCTATCATTGTCACCACCATTTTGGCTGATGAAATATAACGTCACAAAGTCCATTTATTGCATGTTACAGTTCATAGGTAGATTCTCCATAAGGCCCAAACAGACATTCCAGTCCCACCTACTCATTCAAGGGTTTTTCTTTATTTTTACTATTTTCTATATTGTAGAATAATAATGAGGATAGGTTTGGATTTATGAACTTTAAATACTTATTAATCATTAGTTAAATAGAGAAATGAGGGGTGCTAAAACCCTTAGCCTCTGGTGTAGCCCCTCGGCTATCTGTAGGAGGAAAGTATATGGTGGGGGCAATTATGCTTGGAATGTACTGAGTGTAGGGAAAGCGATCACATGTCACAGGCATTGATAAGGGGAGTGAGCCATGGATTAGTGAGATCAGATGAGTTCACGTTAAGGGAGAAATAAAATTGTATGGCCCGTATCACGTCGTGTACTGCCTAGCAGTAAAGATAGCCTAGGAGAAAGGGTTAAATATCACTGCTTGTGTGAAAAGGTTTTTGTCTAATGCAGATGTATTGATCTTCTGGGAAGAATAAACTTGGTTTAAGCTTTCATAGTGTACATCGAGTTTTTACTCTGAGAATTAGAACCTAACAGTGAATACATCAATACTATGAAATAGCACATTTGGAATCATATAGTAACCAAAAAAAGTGTTAAACAAATCAAAATATATTTAGAGATTGTTCAAAAAGCCACCCTTTGCCTTGTTGACAGCTTTGCAAACTCTTGGCATTCTTTTAACCAGCTTCATGAGGAATGCTTTTCCAACAGTCTTGAAGGAGTTCCCACATACGCTGAGCACTTGTTGGCTGCTTTTTCTTCACTCTGTGGTCCAACTCATCCCAAACTATCTCAATTTGGTTGAAGTCGGGTGATTGTGGAGGCCAGGTTATCTGATGCAGCACTCCATCACTTTCCTTCTTGGTAAAAGCCTGGAGGTGTATTTTGGGTCATTTTCCTGTTGAAAAGCAAATTATAGTCCCACTAAGCGCAAACCAGATGGGATGGCGTATCGCTGCAGAATTCTGTGGTAGCCATGCTGTTTAAGTGTGCCCTGAAATTCTAAATAAATCACTGATAGTGTCACCAGCAAAGCACACCCACACCATCACATCTCCTCCTCTATGCGTCACGATGTGAACCACACATGCCGAGATCATTCGTTCACCTACTCTGCGTCTCACAAAGACATGGTGGTTGGAACCAAAAATCTCAAATTTGGACTCATCAGACCAAAGGACAGATTTCCACCGGTCTAATGTCATTTGCTCGTGTTTCTTGGCCCAAGCAAGTCTCTTCTTCTTATTGGTATCCTTTAGTAGTGGTTTCTTTACATAATTATTTTCCATGAAGGCCTGATTCACGCAGTCTCCTCTGAACAGTTGATGTTGAGATGTGTCAGTTACTTGAACTCTGTGAAGCATTTATTTGGGCTGCAATCTGTGGTTGTTAACTCAAATGAACTTATCTTCTGCAGCAGAGGTAACTTTGGGTCTTCCTTTCCTGTGGCGGTCCTCATGAGAGCCAGTTTCATCATAGCGCATGATGGTTTGAAGAAACTTTAAAAGTTCTTGACATTTTCCGCATTGACTGACCTCCATGTCTTAAGGTAATGATGGACTGTAATTTGTCTTTGCTTATTTGAGCTGTTCTTGCCATAATATGGACATGGTATTTTACCAAATAGAGCTATCAACTGTGTACCACCCCTACCTTGTCACAACACAACTGATTGGCTTAAATGCATCAAGAAGGAAAGAAATACCACAAATGAACTTTTAACAAGGCACACCTGTTAATTGAAATGCATTCCAGGTGACTACCTCGTGATTGAGCTGGTTGAGAGAATGCCAAGAGTGTGCAAAGCTATCACCAAGGCAAAGGGTGGCTACTTTGAAGAATCTCAAATATAAAATATATTTTGATTTGTTTAACACTTTTTTGTTTTGTACATGATTCCATTTGTGTAATTTCATAGTTTTGATGTCTTCACTATTATTCTACAATATAGAAAATAGTCAAATTTAATAAAAACCCTTGAATGAGTAATTGTGTCCAAACTTTTTACTGGTACATAATATGTTCACTAACGGCATATTTCCTGGTCACAGATTAATCATAGTCCTGGACTGAAAACCTAGCCCTGAAGGTCTCTCCTCATCTCGCCCTGCCTCTCCATTTCTCCCCCTCCCCTTCACCCCCTCTCCATCTCACCCCCTCTCGCCCTCTTCCTCCTATCCGCCTCTCCAGGTGAGTTTATCCCTCTGGACCAGACAGACATCAGTGTCGGTTTTGAGACAGGGGACGACCGCCTGTTCCTGGTGTCTCCACTGGTCATCTCCCACGAGATTGACCACCACTCGCCTTTCTGGGACATGTCTCAAGGCCAGCTGGAGAAAGACGACTTCGAAATGGTCGTCATCCTGGAGGGAATGGTGGAGGCCACTGGTTAGTCCATGATCATGTTCTCATGATCTGTTATGAGACTGTTGTATAGTGTAGTGCACACACAGAGATCCTGCAGACACACACACACACACACACACACACACACACACACAGTGAATTATATGATACCTATGGGTGCACCATGCTTTGAAAGTGGAAGTGACTCCACCGCCCACTGAGAAAATATTTGCTTAGTCATCATAGTAGCTGAAGGTGAGCTGCCAGGGAAGGTTAATAGAGTATGTGTTCTCACTATGGATGTGTGTGTGTGTGTGTGTGTGTGTGTGTGTGTGTGTGTGTGTGTGGGGCACCCCCAGGTATGACGTGCCAGGCGCGGAGCTCTTACCTGGCAGATGAGGTCCAGTGGGGTCACAGGTTCAGCCCTATGATGTCACTGGCCGAAGGGTTCTTTGACATCGACTATGGCGCCTTCCATCAAACCTTAGAGGTAAGAACACACAAACACACAACACTCCAGAAAGAGGAAAGGCTGAAAGCAGCAAGGGCAGCGGTGTGTTGGGGCTCCCGAGTGGTGCAGCGGTCTAAGCCACTGCATCTCAGTGCATGAGGCGTCACTATAGTCCCTGGTTCGTATCCAGGCTGAATCACATCTGGCCGTGATTGGGAGTTCCATAGGGCGGCGCACAATTGGCCCAGCGTCGTCTGAGTTTGGCCAGGATAGGCCATCATTGTTAATAAGAATGTGTTCTTAACTGACTTGCATAGTTAAACAAAGAATAAATAAATAAAAGTGTTAGCGATCACATGCTGGATGCGGTGGCGATTCAACATGTGGAAATAAACAGCTGCTTTTAATCATGTACCTGGCTATGTGCATCACTACCACTAGAACAAAACAACACAGTTTAACCGTTTGCCCCTCTGGTGTGTTTCCTCTTTTACTTTTGTCATGTCACAAATGATTGTACCCTGATTTTGAAAGTCTTCTTTCAAGTTGTGTCTGATAACTGCAGCTCATACCTATTTTTCCCTTAGGTGGACACACCCTCCTGCTCAGCGCACGAACTCTCATTGGCTGCGGCCCGATTGGAGGCTCATCTGTATTGGTCGATCTCCAGTAAACTGGATGAAGAGAAATGGGAGGGATCTTCTCTGACCAACCAATCAGGAAAGCAGCTAGACAATGGGAAAGGAGGGGTTGCTGGTCCCACATTTATTGTCGGAGAGATCACTAGAATACAAGAGCAGTCAGGACCAGGAGAGTTGAATGGTTGTGTCACCACCGACCAGTCAGAATCAGAGGCCTAAAGTAGATCTGGTAGAGTTCCAGAATGGCACCCTATCCCCTATACAGTGCACTACTTTTGATCAAAGCCCTGTACTATATGGCGAATAGGCTGCCATTTGGGACATACTTTCAATCAATGTCATGACAGGAGGACCCACAACTACAGTACTGTAAATGATTTTTAGCTAATGTATAATATACAGCCATAGAACATTTGTTCCCAAGGGAGAGATGGGTGGTTTAAAAAGGCTAATTGTTACTTCATTGCTTTGTTTAATAACACTGACTAGAAATGACAAATTATATCAATTGCATTTTGTCTTTATGATATTTAATTCTTACCATGAGCGTCTGTGCTACACTAGAATTATATTATATATTCTATTGTTATTGCTCTAATCACCTCTGCCAATATACATGATATGAATTAATACACTGTTATTTCAAAGAATGAAGTATTGACAATTCTTAGTCAGGAAATAGGATGTTCAGCCAGGTAGGATACTGAAATGTTCAGAGACATAGAAAGAGCAGCTTGTTTTGGAACATTCTGGAACATTCAGAGGCAGAAAGAGAAGCATGTCATGTGTTGGCTGAATGGGAGAGACAATGTTTAAAAAGGAAAGATGTATTACAGACAATGGGATAGTGTGATAGAAGAGACCACGTATGTTTTTCACTTTAACGTGTATAGAGAATACAAAGGAATAGATTGAAATGGTATCTCTAAATCTGTATCTCAAAAACAAAACAAGGATTGTTTTAAAATATATATAGACGTGTACATTAAGAATGGATGACGTTAAAACAACCTCCGTTTTGTGACTCTAATAGATGTAAAATCATTTCTGTGTTCACTTAAATGTTCACATCACAAGTACTGTAGCTTATCACTGACCCCATCCCAATAGGGTGAGTAGTGGAAGTAGTCATCTGACAAGTTTTGAGATAAAACCAAGCATTTGCTCTCTTGGGAATGTGTCAGTGTGCTTAAGTAGCACAATGAAATATCTTCTTTCGCCAGCCTCATAGGATTTAAGCACAACAATGTCCTGCTCAGCTTAGCCCAACCTCCTGCTTCTGCTGCTGTGTACATTTGTGAGCATTTTTAATATTGAAAAATTCATTCTATAAGAATTAATAAACTATATTCCACACCAACTTTCTTCATCTTTGCCCCTCACTTTTATCAATGTGGTCTTTATTGTACTTTTTCACTGTTAATCCTTTGGGGTATACTGTTTCACTGAACAATTTCACTTCTGTCATTCCATTTGTCCAACAATTAGTTTTGTGTGAGACAATCTGGGTTAGAGACTATTGGCAATACTTGACAAATCAGATGTTGCCAGTTCACTCAATGTGGCACAGCATCTGTGAGAAGAGACTAGTGTACCAATCCCTAGGATGAAATCCCTATCTTGTCCTCACGATGGAACTGAAGAGCTCAGGCCTGTTGACTGGCACAGTGAGGGGTCCCCGCTGTTTCTTAGGCAACAGGGTCATGCTCAGGGAGATGGTCATCACTAGTTACCACAGCCACAAAGTTAGAATTATGGCAAAACCCCACCTATTTGTACAATTTCTTTTCTTAAAATATGATTTGAAAACTAACCTTAAATGAAGTCCCAAAAGTGTTTTCATTAATTTTTATGGTATAGCCAATTTTTACATTGTGTCTGTAGTAGCAAGTGACAACCCAGTCAGAGAGAAGAACATGGGAGACGAGAGGATGGATTCTGAGGACCAGAGAGTCAAATGAAATCTGAGGACCAGAGGCTCAAAGAGAGGTGTGCTGAATTCCCAAGAATTCCTAAGCACTCCTGTATATCTGAAAATAATACGTTTAACAAATATGGTATTTGCTTCACCTATCCTGTCATTTCAGATCTGAGTACGAGTGCCAGTCTGACATGTTCTGTTTTACTCATATAATTAGAACGTAATAGTATCGTTCTATGCTTCTTCCCACTCCCACTCGTCTAAAAGGAGACGTCGTCACCGTCTCCATGGCATCGACAAAAAGCTGAGCAACCGTCTCCCAGGAAACAGCAATACGACCAACACGTTCCCCGTTTTTGGGACTGGCACATCATGCTGTCGCTGTGAACGTATTTTGTTTAGACAAAGTTGATTCGCCTATTTTAGGTACACTGAGGTTATATTAGCCATCAAGTTTAGCTCGAGAATGTAAGTATCCAGCGATATTGTTTGTTGCAACATGCTAGCAGTAACTGACTTTGCCAGGGAGCCTTTGCTCGAGCACGTGAATTATTTCACAAATGGGGGGGGGGGGGGGTCATAATTCCAGAATCTACAAGACCTCTCTGCCCTCTTATCCACGCAGGACGAGGATGATGAAGATGATTGTAAGGTAAGGCATTGCTAACGTTCATCATTGAGATAAGCTGCTAAAACCATAGAGATCCTATTCAATTACTAGAGGGACTATGTCATAAACCATAAAAGTTCCAGAATGCGGGGAAAATAGAAGCCATTGTTGTCTGGGAGAAATCCAAAACCAGTCTAAATTAGGAATGAATGGCAGTAGGTGATGCATTTCCTGATTTTACTTATGCAGGAAAATAAAAGTAAGGCATGTGTTATATCAGAAATTGTGTAATTGACAACATTTCTATCTAATAACAACAAAAAAAAACATAATATTGTCATATCCTTATACAGTTAAATGGGTTTTATGCCATTTTTCTGTATAAATAGCATCTAAAATCTACGGAAACAGACCATACATTTCTCAATTATTGTTTTATTGGAGAACTGTGAGTGTTATTAGACTACATGATACAATATCAGTACTTGTTTCATTTACAATTTAAGTCAAATCAAAATGTATTTGTCACATGGTTAGCAGATGTTAATGCAAGTGTAGTAAAGTGCTTGTGCTTCTACTTCCAACAGTGGAGTAATATCTAACAAGTAATCTAACAATTACCCAACACCTACCTAATACACACAAATCTAAAGGGGTGAATGAGAATATGTACATGTAAGTATATGGATGAGCGATGGCCGAGCAGCATAGGCAAGGTGCAATAGATGGTATAAAATACAGTATATACATGTGATATGAGTAATGTAAGATATGTAAACATGATTAAAGTGGCATTATTTAGAGTGCATTGTATAAGTGACTAGTGATTCATTTATTAAAGTGGCCAGTGATTGGGTCTCAATGTAGGCAGCAGCCTCTCCGAGTTAGTGATTGCTGTTTAGCAGTCTGATGGCCTATCACTGATTTCAGCCAGTGTATGACTGGATTGAAGGGCATTGTTTGAATAAAATGTTGGCATATTGGCAGTTAATTTGAAACATTTATGGAATGGCTGGCTAGCTAACTAACAAACATACATTCTTCAAATTCATTGTTTTACACAGTATTTTATCACAGCACTTACAAACAATGGTTGACCAACTTACCAAAATGGCTTATATCAGGGCAATAACAACCTCTTAAGTGACAAAAAGGCACCCCATTCCTTATGGGCACTACTTTTGACTGGGACCCATAGGGCTCTGGTCAAAAGTAGTGCACTACATAGGAACTAGGGTGCCATTTTGGAGGTATACAAGACTGTGCAAAGAAGGACAGTAACGCCATCTGGAATGAGGAGGAGGTGACAGAGTGATGGCAGATTGATGACCTCACAGACAGCCGGCCACAGCCCAAGTATGTACATCCCAAATGGCATCCTATTCCCTACATAGTGCATTGCTTTTGACTAGAGCCCTATGGGGCCTGGTCAAAAGTAGTGCACTATATAGAGAATAAGGTGCCATTTGAGACATAGACAAGTTTGCAGTCGTCAAGAAAAATAAAACAACATTCAAGACAAGACAGTTACCACGTCTCACTGATCATTGTGTTTGTTGTTGGCTCGCTTGTGTACACTTTCTGTGTGTCTTTGGCAAAGGGTGGCTACTTTGAAAAATCTAATTTGATTTGTTTAACACATTTTTTGTTACTACATGATTCCATATGTGTTATTTCATAGTTGTGATGTCTTTAATGCAGGGAAACTTACATCCGTTTTACCTTATTTCCACCAGCATGTTAAATGTGCAACCAGAGGGAAAAAAACTCAAAAAATACCACCTTTATTCCACACACAGAGATGTACAAAGCACTCCCTCGCCCTCCATTTGGCAAATCTGACCATAATTATATCCTCCTGATTCCTGCTCACAAGCAAAAACTAAAGCAGGAAGCACCAGTGACTTGGTCAATAAAGAAGTGGTCAGATGAAGCAGATCATAAGCTACAGGACTGTTATCCTAGCACAGACTGGAATATGTTCTGGGATTCTTTGGATGGCATTGAGGAGTACACCACATCAGTCACTGGCTTCATCAATAAGAGCATCGTTGACGTCGTCCCCACAGTGACCAGTTGAAGTCTGAAGTTTACATACACTTAAGTTGAGTCATTAAAACTCGTTTTTCAACCACTCCATAAATGTCTTGTTAACAAACTATAGTTTTGGCAAGTCGGTTAGGACATCTACTTTGTGCATGACACAAGTAATTTTTCCAACAATTGTTTCAGATAGATTATTTCACTTATAATTCACAGTATTACAATTCAAGTGGGTCAGAAGTTTACATATACTAAGTTGACTGTGCCTTTAAACAGTTTGGAAAATTCCAGACATCATGACATCATGGCTTTAGAAGCTTCTGATAGGCTAATTGACATCATTTGAGTCAATTGGAGGTGTACCTGTGGATGTATTTCAAGGCCTACCTTCAAACTCAGTGCCTCTTCAACATCATGGGAAAATCAAAATAAATCAGCCAAGACCTCAGAACAAAAAATTGTAGACCTACACAAGTCTGGTTCATCCTTGTGAGCAATTTCCAAACGCCTGAAGGTACCACGTTCATCTGTATAAACAATAGTACGCAAGTATAAACACCATGGGACCACACAGCCGTCATACCGCTCAGGAAGGAGACGCTCTGTCTCCTAGAGATGAACGCACTTTGGTGTGAAAAGTGCAACTCAATACCAGAACAACAGCAGAGGACCTTGTGAAGATGCTGGAGGAAACAGGTACAAAAGTATCTATATCCACAGCAAAACGAGTCCTATATGGACAACCTCAAAGGCCGCTCAGCAAGGAAGAAGCCATTGCTCCAAAACCGCCATAAAAAAGCCAGACTAAGGTTTGCAACTGCACATAGAGACAAAGATCGTACCTTTTGGAGAGATGTCCTCTGGTCTGATGAAACAAAAATACAACTGTTTGGCCATAATTGGAGGAAAAAAGGGGAGGCTTGCAAGCTGAAGAACATCATCCCAACCGTGAAGCACGGGGGTGGCAGCATCATCTTGTGGGGGTGCTTTGCTGCAGGAGGGACTGGTGCACTTCACAAAATAGATGGCATCATGAGGACGGAAAATTATCTGGATATATTGAAGCAACATCAGTCAGGAAGTTAAAGCTTGATCGCAAATATGTCTTCCAAATGGACAATGACCCCAAGCATACTTCCAAAGTTGTGGCAAAATGGCTTAAGGACAACAAAGTCAAGGTATTGGAGTGACCATCATAAAGCCCTGACCTCAACCCTATCAAAAATGTGTGGGCAGAACTGAAAAAGCGTTTGTGAGCAAGGAGGCCTACAAACCTGACTCAGTTACACCAGCTCTGTCAGAAGGAATGGGCTGAAATTCACCCAACTTATTGTGGGAAGCTTGTGGAAGGCTACCCAAAACGTTTGACCCAAGTTAAACTATTTAAAGGCAATGCTACCAAATACTAATTGAGAGTATGTAAACTTCTGACCCACTGGGAATGTGATGAAAGAAATAAAAGCTGAAGTAATTCATTCTCTTTACTATCATTCTGACATCTCACATTCTTAAAATAAAGTGGTGATCCTAACTGACCCAAGACAGGGAATTTTTAACTTGGATTAAATGTCAGGAATTGTGAAAAACTGAGTTTAAATGTATTTGGCTAAGGTGTATGTACATACCCAAACCAGAAGCCATAGATTACAGGCAACATCCACACGAAGCTATAGGGTAGAGTTGTTGCTTTCAAGGAGCGGGACTCTAACCCGGAAGTTTATAAGAAATCCCGCTATGCCCTCCGCCGAAACATCAAACAGGAAAAGCGTCAAAACAGGACTAAGACTGAATCGTACTACACCGGCTCCGATGCTCGTTGGATGTGGTAGGGCTTGCAAACTATTACAGACTTCAAAGGGAAGCACAGCCGCGAGCTGCCCAGTGACACAAGCCTACCAGATGAGCTAAATGACTTCTATGCTCGCTTCGAGGAAAGTAACACTGAAACATGCATCAGAGCTTCAGCTGTTACAGACGACTGTGTGATCATGCTCTCTGTAGTCGATGTGAGTAAGACCTTTCAACAGGTCAACATTCTCAAGGCTGCAGGGCCAGAAGGATTACCAGGACATGTACTCCGAGCATGCGCTGACCAACTGGCAAGTGTCTTCACTGGCATTTTCAACCTATCCCTGACTGAGTCTGTAATACCAACATATTTCAAGCAGACCATCATAGTCCCTGTGCCCAGGAACACTAAGTTAACCTCCCTAAATGACTACCGACCCATAGCACTCACGTCTGTAGCCATGAAGTGCTTTGAGAGGCTGGTCATGGCTCACATCAACACCATTATCCCAGAAACCCACTCCAATTTGCACAGATCCACAGATGATGCAATCGCTATTGCACTCAACACTGCCCTTTCACACCTGGACAAAAGGAACACCTATGTGAGAATGCTATTCATTGACTACAGCTCAGCGTTCAACACCATAGTGCCCTCAAAGCTCATCACTTAGCTAAGGACTAAACACCTCCCTCTGCAACTGGATCCAGGACTTCCTGACAGGCCGCCCCCAGGTGGTAAGTGTAGGTAACAACACATCCGCCCCACCAATACTCAACACGGGAGCCCCTCAGGGGTGCATGCTCAGTCCCCTCCTGTACTCCCTGTTCACTCATGACTGTATGGCCAGGTATGACTCCAACACCATCATCAAGTTTGCCAATGACACAACAGTGGTAGGCCTGATCACCGACAACGATGAGACAGCCTATATGGAGGAGGTCAGAGACCTGGCCGTGTGGTGCCAGGACAACAACATCTCCCTCAACTTGATCAAGACAAAGGAGATGATTGTAGACTACAGGAAAAGGAGGACCGAGCACGCCCCCATTCTCATCGATGGGGCTGAAGTGGAGCAGGTTGAGAGCTTCAAGCTCCTTGGTGTCTACATCACCAACAAACTATCATGGTCCAAACACACAAAGACAGTCGTGAAGAGGGCAGGACAAAACTGTTGAGCTAAGCTATTCCCGCTCAGGAGACTGAAAAGATTTGGCATGGGACCTCAGATCCTCGAAAGGTTGTACAGCTGCACCATCGAGAGCATCCTGACTCGTTGCATCACTGCCTGCTATGGCAACTGCTCGGCCTCCGACCGCAAGGAACGACAGAGGGTAGTGCGTACGGCCCAGTACATCACTGGGACCAAGCGTCCTGTAATCCAGGACCTCTATACCAGGCAGTGTCAGAGGAAGGCCCTAAAAATTGTCAAAGACTCCAGCCACCCTAGTCATAGAGTCTTCTCTCTGCTACCGAACGGCAATCTGTACTGGAGTGCCAAGTCTAGGTCCAAAAGGCTTCTAAACAGCTTCTACCACCAAGCCATACGACTCCTGAACAGCTAATCAAAGGGCTACCCAGACCCCTTTTTTATGCTTCTGCTACTCTCTATTTATTATCTATGCATAGTCACTTAAACTCTACCTAAATGTACATATCTCAATTACCTCGACTAACCGGTGCCCCGCACCTTGATTCTGTACCGGTACCCCCTGTATATAGCCTCGCTATTGTTATTTTACTGCTGCTTTTTAATTATTTGTTACTTTTATTTTCTATTTTTTACTTATCGAACACTCATTTTTCTTAAAACTGCATTGTTGGTTAAGGGCTTGTAAATCAGCATTTCACTGTAAGGTCCACACCTGTTGTATTCAGCGCATGTGACAAATAACATTGGATTTGATTCACTATTATTCTACAATGTAGAAAATAGTCAAAATGAAGAAAAACCCTTGAATGAGTAGACGTGTCCAAACTTTTGACTAGTACTGTATATTAACTTTTTCCCCATCCTCAGGTGAAAATCCAACTGCCAGACACCAAAGCAACAGATATAGTCCTGGATAGATGTGAAGGAGAAAGTCCTTGTTCTGCAAACACCATACTTCCAAGTTGCTTGCCTGTCATCCTTCTGCAAAGAGTTCCAGGATATCAGTCCACAGCCAGAAAACTCTTTGCTACGATTTGCTGACCTCCTCTCATGCTCCTTTTTTCTTCATAAGGAGAGAAGTGTTTTATCTCTATCTACAACATCTGTCATCTCAGCCATGACTGAAAATCCCCTCTTTTCCTCTCCCTTTGTCCAGATGAGCATCGGTGGTCCGAGGTGCAGGCTTCAAACCTGTAGCTGCTTATCGGCAGAGTGGTTCAATTCCACCTTTCGGGCGTAAATTCTAAGCGCTCAAATGTATAGACTTTGATCCCCTTATAATATTCATAGGAATTCGCTAATAGATGTTCTAGGCTAAAACAACAAAATCATTTGTAATAGTGCTCATGGAAATAAATAGCTACACTTGTTGAAACTACACATCTGCTCTTGTTGTTTCGTTTGAAAGTTTTGGGCTCCTGAGTGGCGCAGCGGTCTAAGGCACTGTATCTCAGTGCTAGAGGTATCACTACAGACCCTGGTTTGATTCCAGGCGGTATCACAACTGACCGTTATTGGGCGGCGCACAATTGGCCCAGCGTGGTCCGGGTTAGGGTTTGGCGGGGTTAGCCGTCATTGTAAATAACAATTAGTTCTTTACCGACTTGCCTGGTTAAATAAAAATACAAAATGTTCTGTCTGACTCTGTTTGACACAAACTGTCTCTCTCTTTTCCCCTCCCAACTTATTAAATCCTTACTTCTCTCTCGACAGTAAACTGGGCCTACAACTTCCGCACCCAGTACAAAGTCAGACGGGAAAAGCCCAGTTCTACAGTGAAAGACAGGGGCCGGAGGTCAATCTACCTATGAACCGCTTCATGGATCAAAGCAACCTGCAATGAATGACATTGCAAGTTAGGGTGAAATACCCAATATTATACAAACTGCACTACCACATTTTTTCTGCATTTCCAACAAAGGACTTTGCGCCTGTGCTTGGCCTAAATATGCAGGCTTTTGTTACCAATGCATGTAACAGGCTTGAGTTGAGAGGAGTAGGTAGGAATGTGCACAGGTGAGTGCAGAGCTTCCATCTTCTGTTATGAAGCAGAAAAGATGGGTATTGTCATTACTGCCACTATGGATTAGAGTTCCATGGTTTTCATTATAAAGTCTTGACTCTGTTAATGGAATATATTTGCTCTGTTACATGGAATATTGTTTGCATTTCAAGAAATACAATTATTCAACCTGTGTTACACGAGTGTATTTGTGGTTTGTTCTCATTGTGCTACATTTAGCAACACCCTCTTTGCTATAGCTTACCATTATTGTTTGTTATTATTCAATATTGTTTTATTATAAGGTAGTTGTGGCCGTGGGCTGTGTTGATCAATTATTATGAGGGAGTAAGTACATGGTCCGACAGAGTCGCAGTAGCGAACTCGTGATCATGTGACGCATACGTTACTTTCCCGGCACAATCCCAGACGCAACCGCTCCATATCATCGCTTTACACAGTCCTATTACCCCCACGCCTTGCTTTCGGTATGGCGGACGGAGAGAGGTCCCCGCTACTGGCAGATCTCGGAGATGGTGGTCTTGGGGGTGGTAACGGCGGAGTGTCACCTGGATCGGCTCCTTATGGTTTACCAAATAAGCCACAAAGTGAGTATACATGCCATGGATGTTCTCCAACCTAGCCAAGGCAGTCGACTGGTTAGCTAGCTGACAACTCATCGGTTCCTATGATTTCCAGATAGCCAGAGCCCAAGTTGCTGTCTAGCTAGGAACATGAACAGCGCGTATTTGGTAAAAAAAAACATAGTAACGACGATGTTGTGTCTGCACTGATTTATCTGGGGAATATATTGTGGTTGCTAGCCAGCTAGCGGTTGACGCAAGCATGCCGGTTAGTTAACTTAGTTGGCTGGCAATATTTCTCTATAACCTTAAAGCGTTTTATGCATTTATCGTTTAGGCATCATAGTTAAACGGATGTAACTAACAAAACACTTATGTTGAGTTGTGTGCATTGAGCTAGCTAGCTAGTTGTCTGCTGCAAGATTTCTAACTAGCTAGCCTCGCTATAATCCATTTCTCAATACAGAATATGCAAGTTACCATATCCTGATGATCCACGTGTTATGTTATAGTGGCCTGTAGAAATAAAACATGTCAGTAATATTTGTATCACCATTTGAAGATATACCGCCAGTATGTTCACGCTAACTAGCTAGTGTGCTAATCTCGTTTGAGGCGTGTACCGAAGCACCTGATTTGATTGGCACCGCTTTGGGCCATTCAATAAGCTTATAATTACTGCAAGATAAGACGTCGACCAATTACTGTTGTCTGGGGAGGGGCTACTGTATCTACGGAAATAGAACAGTGGCATGAGTTGCAGTAACACAGGTGTTTGTTCACATCATAATACTTTAAATTCTTTGTTTTTGAAATATTACAATGGTAATTGCATATTTCCGCGATAATAGTACTACACACACACACACAGATAAGCCCCTGCAGTCCTTTTATAAAGCTCCTTTTTTGTTGGAACTCAAGACTCAAATCTCAATCTTGTTAATCCTCATTTAAAAGGTAAAAAACGGAATAGTACTTTCCGTGTAACCCTTTCATGGTTCAGTGCACTACTTACTCTATCTGTATTCTGTCAGTCAATCTGCAAATCTGTGGTTCTAAAACACCAGATATATGCAATAAAAACAATGTTATCAAAAACAAAAGGGCTGATAAAAAAAAAGCATTTAAAAATAACTATGTACAAATGTATAGGGAGCTCTGTGCTTAGGGTGCCATGGCAACTAGCAACGAAATTAGGGCTTTATTGAAGAATGTTTTACTTGCGATGACTAATATGTGGTTGTCTTTCCTACCTTAGTTGCATGCACTGATTGTAAATCACTCTGAATAAGAGTGTCTGCTAAATGATCAAAACGTTCATGTTCACCCCCCCCCCCCCCCCCCCCCTCTGTTTCAGGCTTTCCTCCCTTCCCCAGCCCCACCCAGCCCTCAGTGCTTATGGGGGAGGACCCTCCTCCGTACTCCCCTCTCACCTCCCCAGAGAGTGGCAGCGTGCCAGGCATCAGCTGTAGAGTGTGTCAGAGCCTCATCAGCGTGGAGGGGAAGATCCACCAGCATGTGGTCAAGTGTGGGGTCTGCAACGAGGCTACGGTGGGTGACACATATCTATCTGTAGTGTCATCACATCTATAGACATAGTCATACAAGTTGTATACAGTGGGCAGGCTGGGTGGGTGACCTACCACATAAACCTGCATGTCAGGGTTAATTCCATTTCAATTCAGGAAGTAATCTGACATTGGAATTTCCCTCATTGCTTCTCTGAACTTGAATGTGGAATTTCAGTTTACTTCCTGAATTGACCCTAGGTTTAAGATAAAAGGTTAGGACAAGTTATAATTCCATGTGGAAGCTTTTTGAAAATAAACAGATTCATGGGACCAGCGCCGTTGCCAACGGATTTATTTGAAATGGAATTGAACTTGTTAACCATTCCGTGTCCCTCTCCTTTTGTCTCTGTCTCCCTCTGTAGCCCATCAAGAATGCGCCTGCAGGGAAGAAGTATGTCCGCTGCCCCTGTAACTGTCTGCTCATCTGCAAAGTCACCTCCCAGAGGATCGCCTGTCCCCGGCCCTACTGGTAAGGGGGAGGGAAGAGGGTTAAGTGAGAAGGAGTGTGTGGAAGAGAGACTGGATGCATCCCAATTGGCACCATATTTACTATTTAAAGCACTACTTTTGGCTAGATGGGCCCTGGTTATAGTGGACTATATAGGGAATTAAGTAATGCACTATAAGGAAATAGGCTGTCATTTGGGATGTAGCCACATAATCAAAGAGGGAGGAAGACAGACAACAACGGTTATATGAGAAATGATTCCGTCCCTTCAAAAAACAACATTACCTGGCAGCAGCAGATGCAACTTCAGTCAAGGCAACAGTGTCTCAGGGCGCATATATGTGCATATATGCGCCCTGAGACACTGTTGCCTTGACTGAAGTTGCATCTGCTGCTGCCAGGTAATGTTGTTTTTTGAAGGGACGGAATCATTTCTCATATAACCGTTGTTGTCTGTCTTCCTCCCTCTTTGATTATGTGGCTACATCCCAAATGACAGCCTATTTCCTTATAGTGTATTACTTAATTCCATATATATATATATATATATATATTCCAACTTCTACTGTATACAGTTGAAGTTGGAAGTTTACATACACCTTAACCAAATACATTTACACTCAGTTTTTCACAATTCCTGACATTTAATCCAGGTAAAAATTCCCTGTTTTAGGTCAGTTAGGATCACCACTTTATTTTAAAAATGTGAAATTTCAGAATAAGAAAGAGGGGATTTATTTAAGCTTTTATTTCTTTCATCACATTCCCAGTGGGTCAGAAGTTTACATACACTCAATTAGTATTTGGTAGTATTGCCTTTTAAATTGTTTAACTTGGGTCAAACATTTCGGGTAGCCTTCCACAAGCTTTCCACAATAAGTTGGGTGAATTTTGGCCCATTCCTCCTGATAGAGCTGGTGTAACTGAGTCAGGTTTGTAGGCCTCCTTGCTCGCACATGCTTTTTCACTTATGCCCACACATTTTCTATGGGATTGAGGTCAGGGCTTTGTGATGGCCACTCCAATACCTTGACTTTGTTATCCTTAAGCCATTTTGCCACAACTTTGAAGTATGCTTGGGGTCATTGTCCATTTGGAAGACCCATTTGCGACCAAGCTTTAGCTTCCTGACTGATGTCTTGAGATGTTGCTTCAATATATCCACAATTTTCCATCCTTATGATGCTATTTTGTGAAGTGCACCAGTCCCTCCTCCAGCAAAGCAACCCCACAACATGATGCTGCCACCCCTGTGCTTCACGGTTGGGATGGTGTTCTTCGGCTTGCAAGCCTCCCCCTTTTTCCTCCAAACATAATGATGATAATTATGGCCAAACAGTTCTATTTGTTTCACCAGACCAGAGGATATTTCTCCAAGAAGTACAATCTTTGTCCCCATGTGCAGTTGCAAACCATCCTCTGTCTTTTTTATGGTGGTTTTGGAGCAGTGGCTTCTTCCTTCCTGAGCAGTCTTTCAGGTTATGTCGATATAGGACTTGTTTTACTGTGGATATAGATACTTTTGTACCTGTTTCCTCCAGCATCTTCACAAGGTCCTTTGCTGTTGTTCTGGGACTGATTTGCACTTTTAACACCAAAGGACGTTCATCTCTAGGAGACAGAATGCCTCTCCTTCCTGAGCGGTATGACGGCTGAGTGGTCCCATGGTGTTTACACTTGCGTACTATTGTTTGTACAGATGAACGTGGTACCTTCAAGCGTTTGGAAATTGCTCCCAAGGATGAACTAGACTTGTGGAGGTCTACAATTGATTTATATTTTTTTCTGAGGTCTTGGCTGATTTCTTTATATTTTCCCATGATGTCAAGCAAAGCACTGAGTTTGAAGGTAGGCCTTGAAAAACATCCACAGGTACACCTCCAATTGACACAAATGATGTCAATTAGCCTATCAGAAGCTTCTAAAGCCATTACATAATTTTCTGGAATTTTCCCCTTAGTGGGTGCAAACTTCTCAGCCATTGTGATACAGTGAAATCTGTCGGTAAACAATTGTGGGAAAAATGACTTGTGTCATGCACAAAGTAGATGTCCTAACCGACTTGCCAAAACAATAGTTTAACATTAAATTTGTGGAGTTGTTGAAAAACGAGTTTAAATGACTCCAACCTAAGTGTATGTAGACTTCAACTGTACAAGTAATGATTACTGTGAACTAGGACTATGTAGGACATGAATTACAACAGGTACCCCAATGTGTATTCCTGTGTAACTAAGTTGTCAAGATATATAACTTTCAAACTACAGAAATAATGCCTGTATGATGCATTTTTTTAATGCTGCGATGTGCATCAAATGAGGCTCGTACCAGCTGTCTTTTTCTATTTTGAAAGTTATATCTTGTAAACTGGATTGTTGACATGCAAAACATTTTGGGACTATATCAATAATGGACTTTTATGAAACAAATACCAAAAGATAGTTTCTGGGTGGAGTTTTCCTTTAAGGGCTGCATTAGGCTAACCCAGATAGCCTAATGCAGATAAGTTAGGTGACTTGTATGGAACTTACGCTCGGTAGCATTTAAACCTAGCTAAGAATACTGACTTGTAGACTGAACAGTGAGTTGTGGTTGCTGTTTTGCCATCCTGGCACTGATTCTGCTGATAGCAGCTATTTCGAATAAGGGTCTACTTGTGCTGTGAGGTTGTTTTCCCTTCTAAACATGAATGCACTAACTGTGACTCTGGAAAAGAGCGTCTGCTAAAATGACTTAAATGTAAACATTGTAGTTGACAGGTATGGTTACGCTCTGTTGCATTTAAATCTAGGAATACTGGCTTGTAGACTGATCAGTGAGCTATGTGGTCGTCTTCCCCCAGTAAGAGGATAATAAACCTGGGTCCGGTTCACCCTGGTCCAGCCAGCCCTGACCCCCAGCCGGCCGGAGCTCGGGTCTCCTGTGGACACTGCAGCAATACTTTCTTGGTACGACCCTTCCCTCACCACTCTCACAGCCATCATATACAGTAGGCTGCATCCCAAATATAACCATATTCCCACCAAAAGGGCACCAGGGCCCAAATGTTTGATTGTGTCTATAGGTAAATGAGGTGTGTGTGTGTGGTTAAGATTGGGAAACATTGTCCAGTTTAAGGCTTATTGGGTGATTAGGTAATCAAATAAGTGTAAATTCTTTCCAGATTCCAATTAAAATAAGGTTTGCAAATATAACCCTATTAAATCAACAAAACAAAAATACAAGTTCTCAAAGAATCAATCATTTAGTGCTATGCACACGAACACGAGTGCAACATAATCTGATTAGTATTATTTATTCTTACATGAACAACAAATACACCGGCCAGTTTATTCGCCTCCATGACAGCTGACAGCCTGAATTCTTCAGGCATGGATTCTACAAGTCCGAAACATTCCCCAGGGATGTTGGTCCAAGCTGCCGCGATGGCATCGCGCAGTTGCTGCAGATTGGACAGCGGTACACCACCGCCACCAGCCTGTACCTTTGACACCAGGCAGGATGGGGCCATGGACTGCTGCTTACACCAAATCCTGACTCTGCCATCAGCATGACGCAACAGGAACCGGGATTTGCTGGACCATTCAATGTTTTTCCACTCCTCAATTGTCCAGTGTTGGTGAATGCGTGCCCACTGGAGCCACTTCTTGTTTTTAGCTGATAGGAGTGGAACCCGGTGTGGTTGTCTGCTGCAGTAGCCCATCCGTGACAAGGATCAACGAGTTGTGCGTTCCACGATGCTGTTCTGCACACCAGTGTTGTACTGCATCGTTATGTCTGTTTATGGCCTGCCTGTTGGCTTACGCGATTCTTGCCGTTCTCCTTCGACCTCCTCAACGAGCTGCTTTCGACCACAGGACTGCCACTGACTGGATGTTTGTTTGTCGCACCATTCTCGGGAACCCATAGACACTGTTGTGAGTGAAAAGCCCAGGAGGGCGGCAGTTTCTGAGATACTGGATTCGGCGTGCCTGGCACCGACGATCATATCACGCTCAAAGTTTTGCCCATTCCAACATTCAATTGAATGTCTGTCTGTCTGCTTTATATGGCAAGCCACAGCCATGTGACTCACTGTCTGGGAGCGATCCATTTTCGTGAATAGGGTGATGTACCTAAAACTGGCCAGTGTGTCTGTACAATTAATTAAAACAAACTATTACCACATTTAAAACCACACAAGTTAATGTTACATGGTTAGATTGTGTCTTTGAATATGCAGGTAGTGTGTATGTATTCTCTTCACTGACTGTTTCCTCTCACCCTGTCCGCATCCAAAATGGTACCCTACTCCTTATTTAGTGCACTACTTTTGAGTAGAACCCATATGGCTCTGGTCAAAAGTAGTGCGCTATTTAGGCAATAAGGTGCCATTTGGGATGTATACTCTATCATATTGACATAAGTGTCTTGTAATGTGTTTCAGTGGACAGAGTTTACTGACAGGACACTCGCCAGGTGCCCACACTGCAAGAAAGTGTGAGTTTCTATCTGTCCACACAGTACCCAGTCAATAGAGGAGTCCATTTAAAAGGGATTATACAATATGCTAAAAATAATGTTCTCCAGTGGTGGCTGGTGGCAACGTTATATCGGAGGGCATGTTCATAGTTGTGGCTGGATGATTGTACCATTAGCCTGTAGCATTAGGCGACAGGATAAGCTCCTTACTAACTTGTGTGCAACCTCTCAAGTCTGAGCTGTTACTCTTACACAACCTTTTATTAGTAGGACTTGCTTCAGCAACTAACAATTTAAACCTATGAAGTTCTTTTGGACAGCCGAAGCAAGTGGGACAATTTTTCTCCAGGAAAATTACCCTTTCTATTTAATGTTTACAGTCCATTTTTCCCTCTCTTTTGCAACACCCTTCGACATGCAGCTCCTCTATTGGTCAGAGGTACCCTCGAAGGCGGAGCTTGTGGTGTTTTCTACTATGCTTGCTTTTCAGCATCTCCACTGCTGGGCTGGTGGTGAGTACACCCTTGATACTGTCCACTCTACATTACTTGACAAACCCATATCATAGATGTATCAAACATTGCCATGTCCACCGCCTTGTTAAGTGTTCTCTCTCACTCTGTTCTGTGTCTGTAGGACCCATCTCACCACTAAACACATTGCAAAAAAATAAAAATGTTACATGCTCTCCTTTTTCTTTCTCTCTCTCTCTCTCTGTAGGCTGGTACGTGGGTGAAGGCCCAGGAATATGGGGGTATCTATGCCTCCTGGGCCGTGCTGATCCTGCTGGTACTCCTTACCCTGGGCCGGGCTCTGTACTGGGCCTGCATGCGTGTTAGTGAGCCCCTACAGAACTTCACATAGACACACACACACGTGTAGGTTGAAGTTGCCCCTAGATGCTGATCTTGGGTCAGTTTCGCATTTCCCCCTTTAAATGGCTATGGTTAAGATTGTGGGATGGGAAGCTGATCTCCTAGATGTGTACCTAGGGGAAACTTCACCCCAAAGCCACACAAACAGGGGAGAGGAGATCTGCGGGGGGGGGGGGCGGCGGCTTTTAAAATAATATTTATTTAAACTGGAAATTAAAAAACTAAGTTATCCTCCTCCTTCCCTTTAGTCTGTTCAATGTGTTTCCAAACTGGATGATGAAGAACATTTACTCACTCCCGAAGGAGCAGTAGGGTGACTGCATTACTAGTTCAATTAGTTTTAACATGTTCAACTACTGTCCCTTCCCTGTTTTTAATCACTCAGGCCCTGGCATGGCTCAGTGGAAGAAAGTCTTCAATTATGACATGACCCTCGGAAAAGACTGCTACTTCGCAACACTGATTTCATGTTCTGTTTTTGGGCATTTTACATTATTTATTTGTTTTGGTAAACCCTTGAAGCATTTTAGAAAGGCAAATTAAGCTAAAATGAGGCCAGTGCAAAGTGAACGCCACCCAAGTTACCCTCCCTTGCCCGTCATGGTGCATAATCTGGGACTGTCAGTCTTTGATCCAAAGTAGCTTGGAAGCCTTAAAAGCAGTTTTTATTTAACTAGGCAAGTCAGTTAAGAACAAATTATTATTTACAAATGACGGCCTACCCCGGCCAAACTCGGATGACGCTGTGCCAATTGTGCGCCACCCTATGTGATACAGCCTGGATTCGAACCAAGGACTGTAGTGGCGCCTCTTGCACTGAGATGCAGTGCCTTAGATGCTGCGCCACTTGGGAGCCCAGTTAGAGAGCTTGAGATGAGGCTGTTCAATCTTACTGGACACACACACACACACAGAGCTAATAGCTTAGATGTAAGCTGTCAGTGTAACCCATAGATGTACACTGTACTATAGAGCCTCAAAATGATGAAAGCCCTCAGTGGTGCTGCCCATGTTAAACAGGCTTTGGGCCAAGTGTGCCCACTACCCAGCTATGGTCAAACTACAGTACATCTTTGCCTGGCTACCCATCTAACGTTTCTTCTCCACAATGAGTCGGGATTTGCTTTCCTCCCTGACCCTTTGAAAATGTGTCAACATTTTTGACTGTTCTGATTGGTCCCAGAAACCGATGAGTTGGGCCTGATATGAATCACGTCATTTTGACATCCGCACAAATGACTAGGATGGCAGGTTCAGACTGACATGTGGAACGAGCCATAGAGCAGCGGAATTAATCAAAATGAGTCCTTGATGACAGAAGCAGGCTGTGGTTGTTGTAGACCCTGTGCCTCGGCGAGGCTGTCCTTCAGGTTGGGATTACGTCCCAAATGGCACCCTATATAGAGCACTCCTTTTGTCCAGAGCCTGTATATGGCTCTGGGCAAAAGTAGTGCACTAAATGGGGAGTAGGGTACCATTTGGGATGCTGTCAGGGTGAAGAAACAGTCAGTGAAGAGAATACACTACCTGCATATTCAAACAGTCAAACTAACCCTATAACACTAACTTGTCTGTGGTTCTGATTATGGTAGTTTATATATATTTTTTTTTATTACAGATGTTAGTTTGTTTTAATTAATTGTACATATGTTGTTCATGTGAGTAATTATTACTAAGCAGATATTCTGTTGAACTCGTGCATAACACTACATGACTGATTCTTGGAGAACTGTTTTGTTGATTTAATAGGGTTATTTTTGCAACCCTTTTTAATGGAATCTGGAAAGTTGTTACTGATTTGATGACCTACTAACCCATTAAACCTCTGGACTATGTGTCAATCTTAAATCGCACACACAAACTTAATTTACATAGACAAACAGTTAACCACAATGTCCACATTAATTGCATAATTTTACACACACAGCTCTTTGAGATGGTTACCCTGCTTGACAGAACTGTTACAGTAGCAGTGAGTTATTTTAATGTTATTTATTATAATGATCATGTTTTAATCATGATATTTATGTACAATATTGATCATGTTAATGATACCAATGATCAAGAACCTGGCTGATGCGCTCTTCAGTTTGTTTACACACAATAAAGACGTATGAAAATATCAGAATGCTTTTTAGGCTGTTTTGTAATTGCTTTTAAGACAGTTTACAACAACACATCTCAATAACAGACAATACAATAATCAAAACCAAACATAAGACAAAACAACTACTTAGTGGTGAGTAGTCCAGATACTCGGACACTTTCACAGGTTGTTATACACTGCTCAAAAAAATAAAGGGAACACTAAAATAACACATCCTAGATCTGAATGAATGAAATATTCTTATTAAATACTTTTTTCTTTACATAGTTGAATGTGCTGACAACAGAATCACACAAATTATCAATGGAAATCAAATTTATCAACCCATGGAGGTCTGGATTTGGAGTCTACAGGCTGATCCAACTTTGATGTAATGTCCTTAAAACAATCAAAATGAGGCTCAGTAGTGTGTGTGGCCTCCACGTGCCTGTATGACCTCCCTACAACGCCTGGGCATGCCCTAACCCATCTGGACAAGAGGAATACCTATGTGAGAATGCTGTTCATCGACTACAGCTCAGCATTTAACACCATAGTACCCTCCAAACTCGTCATCAAGCTCGAGACCCTGGGTCTCGACCCCGCCCTGTGCAACTGGGTACTGGACTTCCTGACGGGCCGCCCCCAGGTGGTGAGGGTAGGTAACAACATCTCCACCCCACTGATCCTCAACACTGGGGCCCCACAAGGGTGCGTTCTGAGCCCTCTCCTGTACTCCCTGTTCACCCACGACAGCGTGGCCACGCACGCCTCCAACTCAATCATCAAGTTTGCGGACGACACAACAGTGGTAGGCTTGATTACCAACAACGACGAGATGGCCTACAGGGAGGAGGTGAGGGCCCTCGGAGTGTGGTGTCAGGAAAATAACCTCACACTCAATGTCAACAAAACTAAGGAGATGATTGTGGACTTCAGGAAACAGCAGAGGGAACACCCCCCTATCCACATCGATGGAACAGCAGTGGAGAGGGTAGTAAGTTTTAAGTTCCTCGGCGTACACATCACAGACAAACTGAATTGGTCCACCCACACAGACAGCATCGTGAAGAAGGCGCAGCAGCGCCTCTTCAACCTCAGGAGGCTGAAGAAATTCGGCTTGTCAGCAAAAGCACTCACAAACTTCTACAGATGCACAATCGAGAGCATCCTGTTGGGCTGTATCACCGCCTGGTACGGCAACTGCTTCGCCCACAACCGTAAGGCTCTCCAGAGGGTAGTGAGGTCTGCACAACGCATCACTGGGGGCAAACTACCTGCCCTCCAGGACACCTACACCACCCGATGTCACAG
Source organism: Oncorhynchus clarkii lewisi (assembly GCF_045791955.1). Taxonomy (NCBI): domain Eukaryota; kingdom Metazoa; phylum Chordata; class Actinopteri; order Salmoniformes; family Salmonidae; genus Oncorhynchus; species Oncorhynchus clarkii. Next base: position 41,291,366 of record NC_092166.1, read on the forward strand.
GAAGGCCATAAAGATCATCAAGGACAACAACCACCCGAGCCACTGCCTGTTCACACCGCTATCATCCAGAAGGCGAGGTCAGTACAGGTGCATCAAAGCTGGGACCGAGAGACTGAAAAACAGCTTCTATCTCAAGGCCATAAGACTGTTAAACAGCCACCACTAACATTGAGTGGCTGCTGCCAACACACTGACTCAACTCCAGCCACTTTAATAATGGGAATTGAAGGGAATTGATGTAAAATATATCACTAGCCACTTTAAACAATGCTACTTAATATAATGTTTACATACCCTACATTATTTATCTCATATGTATACGTATATACTGTACTCTATATCATCTACTGCATCTTTATGTAATACATGTATCACTAGCCACTTTAAACTATGCCACTTTGTTTACATACTCATCTCATATGTGTATACTGCACTCAATACCATCTACTGTATCTTGCCTATGCCGCTCTGTACCATCACTCATTCATACATCTTTATGTACATATTATTTATCCCTTTACACTTGTGTGTATAAGGTAGTAGTTTTGGAATTGTTAGCTAGATTACTCGTTGGTTATTACTGCATTGTCGGAACTAGAAGCACAAGCATTTCGCTACACTCGCATTAACATCTGCTAACCATGTGTATGTGACAAATAAAATTGGATTTGATTTGAAATAATAATAAAAACGTATGAGTTTTATGACAATGTTAAAATTTGGTGATATTCAATATATATATTTTTTTTTAACAGTTACACTTCTCAAACGGCACCAAATTGGAGGAACGATCCAGTTACATTCTATCCAAATTAAAAGTTTTGAGCAGTTCCATTATGCCTTGTGATGTACACCAGTGAACCAAAGGTGCACACATGTTTTATGATCTCACACACCACACACACACACACACACACACACACACACACACACCTAACCTAGCTCCTTTTGGGCTCTTCTTGAGTTTCATGCGGATATATTTTTTCCCCGACAAAGAGATGGAAGGATTAGGAACATTGAGAAACCTTTCAAAAACCACAAGCTCCCTGGAGAGAGAGTGGGAGAGGGAGGGTGAGAGAAGAGTCAGCAGGAAAAAAGACAGACAAGTGTTTTTTGGGGAGAAAAGGTGTGCATCCCAAATGGCAACCTATACCCTATGTAGTGCACTACTTTTGACCGGGGCCTGCACTATACATGGAATAAGGTGCCATTTGGGACACATTCAAGGAAAGAGGGAGGAAAAGACTATTGGTCCTGTAACCTTCTGGGTTTAAGTGGCTTTAGCTCAGAGGGCATTAGCAAAAAAAAGAGTGGGGCGGTAATCTGGGTCCTGTTCAACACACACGTGTTTGTCACAAATGGCAACCCATTCCCTATATAGTGCACTACTTTTGACCAGGGCTCTGGTCAAAAGTAGTGCACTGCATAGGGAACAGTGTACCATTTGGGATAAAGCCACAAACTTACACTTTCCATTCTCACATACACACATGATGAGAACTGATGTTCCCACTAAACTCATTGCCATGACTGAATACTAGGCCCTGAAAAAACACTAAAACCTTCATCCCTCTTACTCCTAACAGGATTTGACCCTAAGACCTCCAGCATGACCCTCATCCCACACAATACCATCATCCTGTCTCCCATACAGGCTTCAGCATCCCAAATGGCATCCTATACCCTTTGTAGTGGGCCACTTTTTCCCAGGGCCCATAGAAAATAGGTAGCCATTTGGAACGCGACCACACTTTCCTCTCTCATACATACTATGGGATCATCAACCTGTATCATAAACAGTTCTCTCACCATATCCCTTCACTCACAAAACTATCTCTGTGTCAGTGAAAGGAAAAAAAGAGGAGAGTGGGAAAAAAGGAAGAGAAATTGGGTGAGGAAAGGATTTAAATGGACGGTTTGAAGGGAGAGAGAGGAGGAGAGGACGGAGGCATGAAAAGTCGCGGAAAGAGATTGAACAGAGGCTAAGCTAAGTAGCAGATTAAGCTTCTGGGTCGTCAGCTGTAAAACAAACAGTAGTCCTTTTAGAAGAAGGTAATCCTTATTTAGCCCCCCCCATCCCATTCATGCACATACATACAAAACACTATGATAAGTTTAGTCACAGTGGACATATTCAGCGTCTGAACTGGCCCCCTATTCCTTTATAGTGCACTACTTTTGACCAGGGCCGGTCTGGTCAAAAAAAGTGCACTATGTAGGGAATAGGGGGCCATTTGGAATGCATCCAGTACATACTATTGAAAGAGGAGAAGAAGCTCAGAGCAAGTTGTTGTAAAACCAAATTCCTGTGTGCCAGTTGGGTTTTTAAATGAGCATTGAAATGTTGACGACTGACTGGTCCAATAGCATGCGGAGTCAGAGGGGGAAAAAAACAAGGAATTTTACACCAAACTGAAACATATTTTTGACACCCCCAATGATGACTTCAATGCCTCTTGTATCTGTAACTCTGTGTGTGATCCATGTCCACCGTAGGCTGTGTCACCAGTGTATCCCTTTTGGGCTGCCAAGGGCTCTGTATGTGTGTGTGGGGTGCATGCATGTGTGTCTGGTTTCAGGCGATCCACCCGCATGTGACCCGGAGTCCCAAGACTGCTCAAAGCACAACATTCAACTCAATTAGCAGCATGCATAATTGATGTCTGTCTGGAAGAGTATTTGTATTTACACTGGAATTAAAAGCCTCCGGTGTCAGCTATCGTATCTGAGGGGACAGCGGACGGGAAGGGTGCACTGATTCCACACCTTTTTCAAACCATTGCTATATCGAGAATAAAGTGCTCTTCAGCAACCATTGCTGCATTAGAAGTGTTATTGTAAATCTTATTTTTAACACTTGAAAAGGACAGAGGCCCGGACACAGTATGCGCCTAATCACCTTTGACGACGTTTCAATGAAACACTCATGTATACTGCGATTGAGATAGCCAGTATCATCAGAGCCCATCTCCCCCTAACTTTACTTATACTGTCTGCCTTGCTGTTCCTTGATCAAAGACACTATTCATAGGTGAAAACAGACTGCGTCCTAAAAGGAATCCTATTCCCTATACAGTGTACTACTTTTGACCAGAGCCCATATGGATTGCTTGGACTCTTATGTTGTTAGATACTGTAGGACCAACGGGACATTTAAACTCTGATGTAATATTATCATTATATTGTCTATTGTTGTATATTATGATTTGTTATATTGTATATATTAATAGTGTGTTATATCGTAGCATTGTAATGATGTATTGATGATTGTTTTCTGCCCAGGGACTACAGATGAAAATGAGCCATTTAGCTAAATCTGTTGCAATGGCATGTTGTACATGGTCCCTGACAAACAAATAAATAAATATGTACATTTTGACATCATTTTGAATGTCACCACACTGGCAATCATAGCGATCTCTTTAGTTTAACTCTAGATCATTGGATGGTAGGAAAGAAGAACAGTGGAAGGCGTGGAGAGCGAGGAAGGAGGAGGGTAGGAGAGAAAGGTAGATGGGATGGGGGTATAAGCTTGATTCTGACAGACTGCTGTCCCTCAATCTGTCCAGACTTCGTCAAGGGGACTAACAGACAAACTGCTCTTCTCTGCTCATCTGGAGAAGCATCAGCCTACATTTCTGCAACACTGGCCACAGAGGTAACTATAGCACCACTCTTATATCACATTTCCTCCTCTGCTTGTGTTTGTTTATTTTTTAACCACTCCAAAAAATAAGAAGTTCACTCAAGAGAATAATAAAGTTATTCGATTCTATTCTGTTCCTGAAATTGGAGGAATCGTATAGGTTGTTTAGTAAAAACATCCTCAGTTCAGCTGTGTGCTGTGATGGGCGATTCTGCTTTCATTCTGCAATTGTTTGTTGGTTCTTATAACTGTACTGTATACCTATTTGCTAAGAAGTTGTAACGAAACTACAAATGACATGAAATTATCTGCTTTCCTTTCTAAATGTGAGCATTTTACAAACAAACTAATTACATTTTAAGAGACGGTATGTTTTATTTGTCCCATGATTAAATGCACGTTTCAGTCTAGGTTGGTGGAATGGTATTTTTGGAGGCCATCAACAATGATGATGCAATCATATTACTTCAGTGTGAAGAGGAATCAGCTGCTTAGGATGACATTGGATTTCTATTGTAACATCTTAACATAAATATTTGACATTTATAGAAAACATATCTTTACACATTTGAAGTTTTCTAATATTATTATTATTGACTGCATTTCTGCTGTGACTGTTACTGTCATTTGTCATCCACTTCATAAAGAAAGATGAAAGAAAGTTATATACCTTATTTCAATATCTTACTGTGGTAATGAAGATAATAAAACAACTTTACAAATGTTCTTGAATATATGACTTCATTGTGGTAGTGATGATGATAATGATGATTATGGCGACGAAGATAAAGATGACGATGATGATATTTTACAGATGCAGTGTAACTGTCACACCTCTATAGGATCCCTTCCCTCACCATATTGGAGCAGAAGTAAGGGTGCCACTTTATATTGTGTCCCTAAAACATTTGAGTAAGTAATTACATAATTTAGGCACTGGGCAGGTACAGTGTGTGCGCACATTTTACAATGCATTTGCTATCATTGCAAATTGAGGTTTGCGTGGTCTACGTAGGTGTCTGTGTCTATGCATTTCTCTCTGCAAGCAAATCTCAAGCGTATTTCCTTGATTTGCTCGCATACTCTCTCCTCTCGTCCTTCTCAAAACTAATTGGAGACGAAGGTTCGAAGGAAAGGACGTCTGACCTTCTACTACAATACGGTTGAGAAGTAGGTGAGGAGAGAGGATGCAAGGAATGGAAGAAAAACAAACTGATAAAGAGCCTGTGTGTTCAATCTAACGATTCCTCCTGTCTCTTCCTGTTAGCAGTGTTATTCCCTGATTGGGCATACAAGCCTGCATGGTCACCTGGCTCCAGACAGGTACAGCTGTGGCACTTCCTGTTGGAACTCCTTGGGCGGGGTGAGGGCGGGGCGATCGGATGGGGGGGAGAGTGGGGGGAGTTTGTCATCAGAGACCCTGAGAGGCTGGCGAGGCTTTGGGGAGAAAGGAAAGGAAAACCCCACATGAACTATGACAAGCTGAGCAGAGCACTGAGGTGAGGTGACATAACACACTCAAATGGTGATGATGATGAGGATGTTTTACAGATGTAACTGTAATTCCACAAACACAGAAGTCATGCACGCACGCACACACAGACTCTTACGCTAAGCTCACATACAGTAGCCTCGTTCAACCATCCTGATCTCGCGACCTTAGTGAAGTCAGGATGGTGGATCAGGCTACATATCACAGGAGGTTGGTGGCACCTTAATTGGGGAGGAAGGGCTTGTGGTAATGGCTGGAGCGGCATCAGTGGAATGGTATTAAACACAAACACATGGTTTGATGCCGTTCCATTTGCTCAGTTCCAGACATTATTATGAGCCGTCCTCCCTTCAACAGCCTCCACTGCTACACATAGTGTCAATACTACTGTTGCTCCTTCTTTGTTACCAACAGGTACTACTACAATAAGAGGATTCTTCATAAGACCAAAGGGAAGAGATTCACCTACAAGTTTAACTTCAGTAAACTGATCCTGGTTAACTACCCAGGGTACCCACCTTGCCACCAGGTCATTATATCCCCCGTTTATCTCAAGGCGTGCGTCCCAAATAGCACCCGGTTCCCTATAAAAGAGCTATGGGCAAAAGTAGTGCACTATACAGGGAATAGGGTTCCATTTAGGACACAGATAATTACACATATCTTACCATACCAACCTCTTTGCATATAAGGATGTAATGTTATGAAAACACCTTCTCTTTTTGACCATCTCCATACCATCCTTGTCCCTCCCAGCTGGTACAGAGTGCCCCTCTTCCGTTCCCCCTCCCTGAGGGTGGGGTGACTGGGGCCCCACTGTGTGGAGGAGGGAGAGGGGCCATGATGGACAGAGGTAAGAACCCAACCCTCCTTCCCATAAAACCACATGACAACACACCCCACCATATTGATGATTGATCATATCATTCCGCTTCAATTGATTTGACGTTACTCAGTGCTCATTTTGGGCTCCAAGATTTTTTTTCAGGGGCTGTTTTGCCTTTCAGATTACAATGAATAAGATTATATGGACAAGAGGGAACTGATCCTAGATCAGCACTTCTACTCTGAGATGCTTAATACATATAGCCCCTTGTCCTCAAGATATTTGTGCCATCTTTTGATGTAAATCAATGTGTATGTGACTGACTAACTGTGTGTGGTGTCTGTCTGTGTTTCTTTTGATTGACAGCCCTCCAGTGTGTCACACACCCTCTCCTGCTTCCGTACTGCCTCCAGAAGCCCATCCCGTTCCCTCAGTCCCACTATCTTCAGGGACACTTACCTTTCCTTTCTGTGTCCCCTCCTCCTGGGAGCTCTAACCCGAGTGAACTCTCAGCAGTCCTTCCACCTTCCACCACTGCTGCTTTACACCTCCACCCCAACGGCTGGCCAACCAAGGTTGGCTCAGAGTGGGGTTTGAACAATGTGAACAGAACCACCACCCTTCGTGTGGGACTGGGAGCAAAAGAGAGTGGGATCAAAACAGGAGAGAGAAATGTGGGAAATGTTGATGGAGAGTAGAGTCAGAGGAGGAGAAATGCAGGAGAGAATTTCCTCTTTTGACATTATAATAGGTCTTTGTCTGTAGTTTTTTGCTGAAAAGGCTGTTATTGAAGTTACAATTTTATAATAGTATTGTTCCCATTGAGGTCGTTTTATAATATGTTTGTGTAACAAAGCACTTCATGTATAGAGCAAATAAATTGCAACTGTATGATATGTATGATGAATTGTATGAACAGTGAACTTTCTACAATCTTCAACAGAGATGTAGTTTATGTATTATCAAATATTTAACTTGTCAAATTGTTGTCCTGTTCTTTATGAATATAAAAAAATAAAACTATTTGGTCTACCTAAAGACTAATAAAGCATCCCCATAAATCACCAGTATCGCGCTGTAGCGATACGACTCCACTCCAGCTGGAGACAGTATCACAGCTGCTAATGGCTCAAAAAACATTTCCCTGGGAGAATCGTCCGAAGTCACTTTGGCACCGAACATTTCAATCGCATTTCTGCACAGGTAATGTCCATGTGGTGTTGGTTTAATTTCAGTGTTAAGCAAGGAATTTGCATTTAAATACAATTGACCACAACGGAAAACTGCAAGATAACATGCAGCGAAGCATAGCGTAAGTAACTTTAACGTTTTAGTACAGCCAGTCTCTTCGACATTATCCAAGTAACTTCAAGCGCACTTGAATGTTGTGCTAATTAATGCACAGGTCAATGTGACGAAGCCTTTTACAAAAATGGGACCAACAACACAGGTGAACTCTGATTAACAAACAAAAACTCATATCTCAAGGAGGAACGACCAATCAACATGACATTTTCAGAGGTTATACAATAAACGATATCGACCTACTCGCAGTAAATATGATCGCTTCAACAATTCCGCATGCAAACTGTTCCAAAGAATCTGAGCTGTTTAACGCGTTAGCTACCTAGTGATATGCGTTTGAGTCATGTAGATGGAACCTTGCTTACCTTATCACTTAGGCATTTTATTTTTATTTTAGCTTGCTCCTCCACAAAACTCATTCCAGACGTCAGTGAACTTCGAGGTGATACCCTAATCGTTTATGATTGAACAAGATAATACCACCTGAAATGGACGAAGCGTCAAACCGTTCTGGTCCAACTGATTTGTGGGAGCTCCCAGAGAGAAATGATCGCAAACGGTTTATCAGACATTAACATACCTTATTCACAACCTATTAAGGAAGATATTTATGGACATATTTCAATTCAGTTGATCAAAATAGCATGATTAATAAAGTGAGCACCATTATCAAACAGTAGAATTCTCGCACAGCGTCCAGGTTGTCACTAGACCTAACACCCTAATTCTGACTCAAAATTCAAGTTGACACCTACCTAAATAGAAATCTAGCTAGCTATGACTCTGTATACCTTTGCCTTTTTGACAGTCCAGATTTATGTTTCTGACTTCTCTTCCATTTTCTCTAGCTCTTTCTTCCAGTCCCAAACTGGCAAAGGAAAGCAAAGATTGATGGACCAGTGAAGGAGAAACTACAGTGTTTTAAAGCTATAATCCTTAGTTTCTACATACATTTTTGGACTTATACATTTAATGATGTACAGAACCAGTACACATGAGATTCTTCAAAGTAGCTACCCTTTGCCTTGATGACAGCTTTGCACACTCTGCATTCTCTCAACCATCTGATGCAGAACTCAATCACTCTCATTGGTCAAATAGCACTTACACAGCCTGGATGTGTGTTTTGGTTCATTTTCCTGTTAAAAAACAAATGATTGTCCCACTAAGCTTAAACCAGATGGGATGGGGTATTGCTGCAGAATGTTGCGGCAGCCATGCTAGTATAGTGTGCCTTGAATTCTAAATAAATCACTGACAGTGTCACCAGCAAAGCACTCCCACACCATCACTCCTCCATGCTTCACGGTGGGAATCACACGTGGAGATTATCCGTTTACCTACTCTGCGTCTCAAAGACACGGCGGCTGGAACCAATACTCCCACATTTGGACTCATCAGACCAAAGGACAAATTTCCACCGGTCTAATGTCCATTGCTTATGTTTCTTGGCCCAAGCAAGTCTCTTCTTATTATTGGTATCCTTTAGTAGTGGTTTCTTTGCAGCAATTCAACCAGAAAGGCCTGATTTTACGCAGACTCCTTTGAACAATTGATGTTGATGTGTCTGTTGAACTCTGAAGCATTTATTTGGGCTGCAATTTCAGAGGTCAAGTGACCTTATCCTCTGCAGCAGAGGTAACTCTGGGTCTTCCTTTCCTGTAGCAGTCCTCATGAGAGCCAGTTTAATCATAGACCTGGATGTTTTTTGCAACTGAAGAAACTTAAGGTTGTTGACATTTTCCACATTGACTGACCTTCATGTCTTAAAGTAATGATGGACTGTCGTTTCTCTTTGCTTATTTGAGCTGTTCTTCCCATAATATGGACTTGGTCTTTTACCAAAAGGGTTATCTTATACCATCCCTACCTTGTCACAACTGATTGGCTCAAACGCATTAAGGAAAGCATTTTTTAAATTTAATTTAAAAATATATATTTCACCTTTATTTAACCAGGTAGGCTAGTTGAGAACAAGTTCTCATTTGCAACTGCGACCTGGCCAAGATGAAGCAAAGCAGTGAGACACATACAACAACAGTTACTTATTGAAGAAACATACAATCAATAATACAGTAGAAAAATCTATATACAGCATGTGCAAATGAGGTAGGATAAGAGAGGTAAGGCAATAAATAGGCCATGGTGGCAAAGTAATTACAATATAGCAATTAAACACTGGAATGGTAGGATGTGCAGAAGATGAATGTGCAAGTTGAGATACTGGGGTGCAAAGGAGCAAGATAAATAAATACAGTATGTGGATGAGGTAGATTAGATGAGCTATTTACAGAGATCTGTGAGCTGCTCTGACAGCTGGTGCTTAAAGCTAGAGAGGGAGTCTCCAGTTTGAGATTTTTGCAGTTCGTTCCAGTCATTGGCAGCAGAGAACTGGAAGGAGAGGCGGCCAAAGTAAGTGTTGGCTTTGGGGGTAACCAGTGAGATATACCTGCTGGAGCTCATGCGACGGGTGGGTGCTGCTATGGTGACCAGTGAGCTGAGATAAGGCAGGGCTTTACCTTTTAGAGACTTGTAGATGACCTGGAGCCAGTGGGTTTGGCAATGAGTATGAAGCGAGGGCCAGCCAACGAGAGAATACAGGTCGCAGTGGTGGGTAGTATATGGGGCTTTGGTGACAAAACGGATGGCCCTTTGATAGACTGCATCCAGTTTGCTGAGTAGAGTATTGGAAGCTATTTTATAAATGACATCGCAGAAGTCTAGGATCGGTATGATGGTCAGTTTTATGATGTTTGGCAGCATGAGTGAAGGATGCTTTGTTACGAAATAGGAAGCCGATTCTAGATTTCATTTTGTATTGGAGATGTTTAATGTGAGTCTGGAAGGAGAGTTTACAGTCTAACCAGACACCTAGGTATTTGTAGTTGTCCACATATTCTAAGTCAGAACCATCCAGAGTAGTGATGCTGGATGGGTGGGCGGGCAGCGATCGGTTGAAGAGCATGCATTTAGTTTTACTTGCATTTTAAGAGCAGTTGGAGGCCACGGAAGGAGAGTTACATGGCATTGAAGCTCATCTGGAGGTTAGTTGACACAGTGTCCAACAAAGGGCCAGAGGTATACAGAATGGTGTCGTCTGCGTAGAGGTGGCTCAAAGAATCACCAGCAGCGAGAGCGACATTGATATATACAGAGAAGAGTCGGCCTGAGAATTGAACCCTGTGGCACCCCCAGAGACTGCCAGAGGTCCGGACAACAGGCCCTCCGATCTGACATACTGAACTCTATCGGAGAAGTTGTTGGTGAACCAAGCGATCATTTGAGAAACCAAGGCTGTTGAGTCTGCCAATAAGAATGTTGTGATTGGCAGAGTCGAAATCTTTAGCCAGGTCGACGAATACGGCTGCACAGTAATGTCTCTTATCGATGGCAGTTATGATATCGTTTAGGACCTTAAACGTGGCTGAGGTGCACCCATGACCAGCTCTGAAACCAGATTGCATAGCGGAGAAGGTATGGTGAGATTCAAAATGGTCGGTAATCTGTTTGTTAACTTGGCTTTCAAAGACCTTAGAAAGGCAGGGTAGAATAGATATAGGTCTGTAGCAGTTTGGGTCAAGAGTGTCCCCCCCTTTGAAGAGGTGGATGACTGCAGCATATTTCCAATCTATGGGAATCTCAGACGGTATGAGAGGTTAAACAGGCTAGAAATAGGGGTTGCAATTTCGGCAGATCATTTCAGAAAGAGGGTCCAGATTGTCTAGCCCGGCTGATTTGTTGGGGTCCAGATTTTGCAGCTCTTTCAGAATATCAGCTTTCTGGATTTGGGTGAAGGAGAAGTGGGGAGGCTTGGGCGAGTTGCTGTGGGCAGCGCAGGACTGTTGACCGGGGTAGGGGTAGCCAGGTGGAAAGCATGGCCAGCCGTAGAAAAATGCTTATTGAAATTCTCAATTATTGTGGATTTATCGGTGGTGACATTGTTTCCTAGCCTTAGTGCAGCGGGCAGTTGGGAGGTGCTCTTATTCTCTATGGACTTTACAGTGTCCCAGAACATTTGAGTTTGTACTACAGGATGCAAATTTCTGCTTGAAAACGCTAGCCTTAGCTTTCCTAACTGCCTGTGTATATTGGTACCTAACTTCCCTGAAAAGTTGCATATCACGGGGGCTATTCGATGGTAATGCAGAACACCACAGGATGTTTTTGTGATGGTCAAGGGCAGACAGGTCTGGAGTGAACCAAGGGCTATATCTATTCCTAGTTATACATTTTTTGAATGGAGCATGCTTATTTAAGATGGTGAGGAAGGCACTTTTAATGAATAACCAGGCATCCTCTACTGACGGAATGAGGTCAATGTCATTCCAGGATACCCTGGCCAGGTCGTTTAGAAAGGCCTGTTCGCTGAAGTGTTTTAGGGAGCGTTTGACAGTGATGAGGGGTGGTCGTTTGACCGCAGACCCATTACAGATGCAGGCAATGAGGCAGTGATCGCTGAGATCTTGGTTGAAAACAGCAGAGGTGTATTTGGAGGGCGAGTTAGTTAGGATGATATCTATGAGGGTGCTCGTGTTTACGGATTTGGGGTTGTACCTGGTAGGTTCATTGATAATTTGTGTGAGATTGAGGGCATCAAGCTTAGATTGTAGGATGGCCGGGGTGTTAGGCTTGTCCCAGTTTAGGTCTCCTAGCAGCACGAGCTCTGAAGATTGATGGGGGCCAATCAATTCACATATGGTCTCCAGGGCACAGCTGGGGGCAGAGGGTGGTCTATAGCAAGCAACAATGGTGAGAGACTTGTTTCTGGAAAGGTGAATTTTTAGAAGTAGAAGCTCATTGTTTGGTACAGACCTGGATAGTAAGACAGAACTCTGTAGGCTTTCTCTGCAGTAGATTGCAACACCGCCCCCTTTGGCAGTTCTATCTTGGTGGAAAATGTTATAGTTAGGGATGGAAATTTCAGGGGTTTTGGTGGTTTTCCTAAGCCAGGATTCAGACACGGCTAAGACATCCGGGTTGGCAGAATGTGCTAAAGCAGTGAATAAAGTAAACTTAGGGAGTAGGCTTCTATTGTTAACGTGCATGAAACCAAGGCTTTTACGGTCACAAAGTCAACAAATGAGAGCACCTGGGGAGTAGGAGTGGAGCTAGGCACTGCAGGTCTTGGATTCACCTCTACATCACCAGAGGAGAAGTAGGATAAGGGTATGACTAAAGGCTATAAGAACTGGTTCGTTCGAAACAGAGAGTAAGGGAGCAGGTTTCTGGGCACGATAGCATAGATTCAAGGCATAATGTACAGACAAAGGTATGGTAGGAAGAGAGTACATTGGAGGTAAACCTGGTCATTGAGTAATGATGAGAGAGATATAGTCTATAGAGACGTTTTAAACCAGGTGATGTCATCGCATATGTGGGAGGTGGAACAACATCGTTGGTTAAGGCATATTGAGCAGGACTAGAGGCTCTACAGTGAAATAAGACAGTAGTCACTAACCAGGACAGAAATGGACAAGGCATATTGATATTAGAGAGAGGCATGTGTAGCCAAGTGAACATATGGGTCCAGTGAGTGGTTGGGCTGGCTGGAGACATTGCATTTCAGACAGTTAGCAGGCCGAAGGGCCTTAGAGGGACATCACGATGGAGGAAGTCTGTTTTTGCCTCTTTGTGCAGTGATGTCGATAGACTAGTTGTGGAATTAGTAGGGTTCCAAGTACAGAGGGGTCCAAGTCCAATTTGCAAAATGGGTATAGTGGTCCAAGAAACAGGCCCATGGATCAGCTAACAGTCCAATATGCTATAAATAGCTAGCAGGCCGCCGTTAGCAGAATGGGCCTTCGGTGGGTGTCGCGCCTGAGGGGCCTGTTGGGCTCCTCGGGCAGATTACGTCGGTATTCCAGTCATGAAGGATCGGCAGGGTTCCATGCCCCGTACTGGCAGTAGAAGGGGTCTGGATATTGTATCCGAGGAGTGGGCTTCTGGAGTAGCCCAGGAGCCCTAGCCGGGAGATGGGTCTAGCATGGGCTAGCTGGTGCTTGTTCCGGGACGGAAACGTTAGCCAGGAGTAGTCAACCCGGGTTGCGGTTAGCTAGCAGCCACGATCCAGAAGGTTCAGAGTTTGCGGTAGGAATACCTGGGATATGGAGAGAAAAATAGGTCCGGTATGCTCTGGTTTGAAACGTGTTGTACGAACTGGCGAGAGCTTTCCGAGCTAAAGGTTAGCTGATGACCGCTAGCAGTGGTTAGCTGATGACCGCTAGCAGTGGTTAGCTGATGACCGCTAGCAGTGGTTAGCTGATGACCGCTAGCAGTGGTTAGCTGATGACCTCTAGCAGTGGTTAGCTGATGACCGCTAGCAGTGGTTAGATGACTGATAGCTGTTAGCTAGCTAGCTTCAGTTGAGGTATTCCAGTTCAGAGGTAAATAGAAATACTTTAGAAAAAAAACAGATCCACACCACATTGGGTGAGGCGGGTTGCAGGAGAGTATTTTGAAGTTGAGGTTTAGGAAAAATATTAAAAAGAATGCTAAGAAAAATATATACAAATATATTTACATGGGACGAGACAAGACAAAGACGTCTGACTGCTACGCCATCTTGGAATGGTATTTCCACAAATGAACTTTTAACAAGGCACACCTGTTAATTTAAATGCATTCCAGATGACTACATCATGAAGCTGGTTGAGAGAATGGCAAGAGTGTGCAAAGCTGTCAAGGCAATCTGTGGCTACTTTGAAGAATCTCAAATATATTTTGATTTGATTAACGCTTTTTTATTTTTTAAACTACATGATTCTTTGTGTTTTCATAGTTTGTCTTCGCTATTCTACAACGTAGAAAATAATAAAGAAAAAGGGAAAAACCCTGGAATTAGGTGTGTCAACTTTTGACTGGTACTGTTGATTCTTTAAGAATATAACTTGGAAATGCCTCAAGCTTAAACTGTACCCCATCTGCGTCTCAAATGGCACATATTGCAGTACTTTTGACCAGACTTCTATGCGTCCTGGTCAAAAGCAGTGCACTACAAAAAGGAATTGGGACCTAGCCACTTGGGGCCTAGCCGTTGCTTGGATGACAAAGTAATTAGCTGTGGCAAAAGCAAACAGACTGGTCTAGGATGATACGATAATTTGTTGCAGTGTCGGTCTACAGAAAGAGACACACAGAGAGAACAAAGGATTTCACATGGCTAACTCCTAAATGCCCAAAATGGGGATTTGATACAAAAGGTCCACTTGTGAGGTGGGAATAGTCCGTGGACACTTAAGGGACGGGTATGACGATTCTGTTTCATTTGGTGACCTCCGAGAGGACAGAAAACACACAACTAGATCTCTGAATATGTACATTTCTTAATGATGGTGTTTTGCATCCAATTCTTGTATAAAATTAATGAGTAAAGATAAAACTATTTGTGAAATGTAAGGTGATAAACCTTTTAATGAAGGAGAATTGTATTCCTTTAAAGTTTAACCAAGTCATTGGTTCGCCCCCCGTGAGCACAGACATGATCTGGCGTAATGGAACAGCCCTTTTCTACTGTTACGAATAAAAAACCCTCCCGAGGAAATCCTCTTCAAACCACAAAAGCCTCAGAGTCTGAAGGTTGCAATGGTTGTTCCTAACCATACCACGTGGAGCATTGGCTACACGGGTGGAAATGGTTCAACTCTTAGACTATCAATCCCGACAGAATTAGAGCAAATCTTAGATACTAATTACTAGTCTGCAGCTAGAAATTGTCAACCTGGGATGTGAAGACCGACAACTAGAGGTCGGCCGATTAATCGGAATGGCTGATTTAATTAGGGACGATTTCAAGTTTTCATAACAATTGGTAATCTGCATTTTTGGACACAGATTATGTCCGATTACATTGCACTCCACAGGAGACTGCATGGCAGGCTGACTACCTGTTATGTGAGTGCAGCAAGGAACCAAGGTGCATTAAACTTATCTTATAAAAAACAATCAATGATGATATTACTAGTTTATCTAGCTTCTCCTGGGTTGCATATAATCAATGCGGTGCCTGTTAATTTATCATTGAATCACAGCCTACTTCGCCAATGTGTACCTAACCATAAACATCAATGTCTTTCTTAAAATCAATACACAAGTATATATTTTTAAACCTGCATATTTAGTTTATTGCCCGCTAACATGAATTTCTTTTAACTGGGGAAATTGTGTCACTTCTCTTGCGTTCTGTGCAACAGTCAGTGTATATGCAGCAGTTTGGGCCGTCTGGCTTGTTTCAAACTGTGTGAAGACCATTTCTTCCTTACAAAGACAGCAAACTTCGCCAAACGGGGGATGATTTAACAGAAGCACATTTGCAAAAAAGGACAATCGTTGCACGAATGTACCTAACCATAAACATCAATGCCTTTCTTAAAATCAATACACAGAAGTATATATTTTTAAACCTGCATATTTAGTTAATAGAAATTCATGTTAGCAGGAAATATTAAATTGTCACTTCTCTTGCATTCATTGCGCTCAGTCATGGTATATGCAACAGTTTGGGCCGACTGGCTTGTTGCAAACTAATTTGCCAGAATTTTACATAATTATGACATAACATTGAAGGTTGTGCAATGTAACAGCAATATATAGACTTATGGATGCCACCCGTTGGATAAAATATGGAACGGTTCTGTATTTCACTGAAAGAATTAATGTTTTGTTTTTTTAAATGATAGTTTCCGGATTTTACCATATGAATGACCTAAGGCTCGTATGTGTGTTATTATATTATAATTAAGTCTGATTTGATAGAGCAGTCTGACTGAGCGGTGGTAGGCAGCAGCAGGCTCGTAAGCATTCATTCAAACAGCACTTTCCTGCATTTGTCAGCAGCTCGTCGCTGTGCTTCCAGCATTGCGATGTTTATGACTTCAAGCCTATCAACTCCCAAGATTAGGCTGGCAATACTAAAGTACCTATTAGAACATCCAATAGTCAAAGGTATATGAAATACAAATGGTATAGAGAGAAATAGTCCTATAATAACTACAACCTAAAACTTCTTACCTGGGAATGTTGAAGACTCATGTTAAAAGGAACCACCAGCTTTCATATGTTTTCATGTTCTGAGCAAGGAACTCAAACGTTAGCTTTTTTACATAGCACATGTTGCACTTTTACTTCTCCAACACTTTGTTTGTGCATTATTTAAACTAAATTGAGCATGCTTCATTATTTATTTGAGACTAAATTCATTTTATTGATGTGTTTTAAAATAAGTGTTCATTCAGTATTGTTGTAATTGTCATTAATACAAATATATATTTTTTAAATTACTAATTAAAAATCGGCATCGGCTTTTTTTGGTCCTCCAATCGGTATAGGCATTGAAAAATCATAAATCGGTCGACCTCTACTGACAACCCCTGAAACATCTATTCTATGAGAACATTTCGGAATGGTACCCTGAAGTATCCATTTTAACCACGTAAGACTTGATCTTCAGGGAGGCAGAGAGCGAGAGAGACTCGTATGAACTCTGACAGACGGACGATTCCACAACGACACACTGAGCGTAAATATATATTGATTGCAGTTATTCCCGAATGAGTGAGCAGTCATGTGCAAAGGATTAGCATTTCAATTAATATAATTATCAACTGTAGTGATTCCTTTTGTTGGTCTTTCCCGTTGTTCAGTCCACACCTACTTCCCTTTGTCCACCAAGCAGTCATATTGGCTTAGCCCACTGGGGTACCTCCCCAATCATTTCCTTGTAACCATATCTGTTTGTTTATGCTAATTGATCAGATAAAGATCTGAAGTTATATTAGGAAAATTATAACTTTAATCTTAAGATTTCCTTGGTGCCCCGACTTCCTAGTTAATTACATTTACATGATTAGTTTAATCGCATAATAATAATTACAGAGAAGTGATTTGATAAACAAGTCTTCACTTTTAATGATGCCAAAGACACGACCCTTGCTAGACCTGTCAAAAGTTCTCTCTAAGTGCAGAATGGAGTCCACAACCAGCCTGATTCGCAAGTCAAAAAGTTCAGTAAACGCAGTTGTCAGATCCTGGACAGTGATGAGGCTCCAGTCGGGAAAGAACAGGCAGTCAAACGGGAACAAGAGGACAGGGCTGTCCTACCCAAGAAGGAAAAGGTAGACTACATTTCCCACCACATTTTCTTCTCTATGTAAACCCTCTCTATTAAGGAGATTATTTGCACACCCTGCACTGGGCCTGTATTCACAAAGCGCCTCATAGTAGGATCAGGTCCCCCCTGACCATGTAATCTTATTCATTAGAATCTAAAAGGCAAAACGGGTTCTAGATCAGCACTCCTACTTTAAGACCCTTGATACATATAGCCCCTGGTCTATGCAATTAAAGACGAGGCAACGTGTGTGTGCACGCACGTGTGTGTGCACGCACGTGTGTGTGGATCTGAGTAAGAACTTTTTTCTTTCCCCCACAGGATGAAGTATTCAAGGCACTCCCCACCCCCCTGTACCCTGCTGCTGCCCCCGTCACTCCTGCTACACCGGTGACCCCAGCTGCCACCCCTGAAACTGCCACGTCCACCTCACCTTCAGTAATACTCAAGCGCCGGACCGGTCAGTCTCTAAACAAGTCCATCAGCCTCTAATAACACGCTGTTAACTGTCCATGTTATCTAGTGCAGCTTGCATTTTCAAAGGTGTTTGAAAAATGAAAAAAAAAACTCACATCTGGTCTTACTCGTTGCAGGTGCGTGGGAATTATTACTAAAAGTAAAGAGAAGCTTGCACACAAGTTGTTTGAAAAAGGAATTAGGCTGCATAATTGCACACGTGCTCAGTAGTAATGTATCTCTATTTTTCTATTTCTATTTATCTCTGTAGCAAGGAAGCCGTTCCCAAAGAGAGAGCTGGACAGCAGGAGTGGCAGTGAGGAGGTGGTGAAGGAAGAACAAGGACCTCAGAAAAAAAGAGCACGGGTTGACAAAACACAGGACAGCACAGGTAAGGTTATTTTCCTCCATTACAAGTGTGTTGCTTCCTACCCCTTGTATTGCATCACTCTCTCTCTGTCGAGAATGAAGAGGAAGCGATGGAGGTGGGAGGAGAGGGAAAAAAGTGTGGGTACGCCTAAGGTAGAGCCGAAAAAAAACAGAGCAGAAAGAGACAGGTGAAGAGAAGACTAAAGACGAAGAGAAGGAGAAAGAAATTGATGTGAAAGAGACCATGACCGAGAAGGGGGAGGATGATGGAAAGAAGTTGGATGGAAAAGGGAAAAAGCCGTAAAACTCAAAAGATGGCAGTAAAGGATGACAAAGAAAAGCAGAAAAGTCCTAAAAATGAAAAGGCAGTAAAGGAGACGAAAGAAACTGAGGACAAAGTGTCAAAGCCCCCAAGCCAAGAAAGCCCCTATCAGCAATTTCTTTGAGATTTTTCCCCACACACTTACTTCCTCCCTAGCACTGAAACATCCTATATGAATGAGTTTGCTCTCTGCAGTTTGTTTAGAAGAAACAAGTGTGTCAAATGGCATCCTATTCCCTATATAGTGCACTACTTTTGACCAGACTTTTGACTAAACAATTTTAGTGCATTATATAGGGTGCCATTTGGGCCTTAACCTAACTTTGCTATGGGAAGTTTAGAAGAAATCTGTAGTGGTGTAAGAGGCTTATAAGCTGCAGAGATGGCAGTGGAACAAGTAAATGGAACATGCTTTGTACTTCTCTGTTATCTAGCTCCCAGGAAAGCAGCTGTGAAGATGGAGAAACCAGAGGAGTAAAAGCGTGGAAGACAAATAGGAGTAAAAGCGTGGAAGACAAATAGGAGTAAAAGCGTGGAAGACAAAAAAAAAGTGCGGAAGACAAAGGAGAAGAGTGAGGGAGAAGGAAAGCTGAGCACAGAGAAGGGGAAAAGGTGGCTAGTATCACTGAGGACGTTAAAGACAAGAAAGGGTAAGAGGGAGACAACTGCCGATAATGCATATATTTACTTTACACCAGCGGTCACCAACCGATCTCCAAGCCATTCCTTTTTTTATTATCGTTTTGTACTTTTTACCCGTTTTTCCTCCCCAATTTTGTGATATCCAAGTGGTAGTTAGTCTTGTCCCATCGCTGCGACAGTCGAGAGCCATGCGTCCTCCAAAAAACCACCCTGCCAAGCCGCATGGCTTCTTGACACACTGCTCCCTTAACCCGGAAACCAGCTGCACCACTGTGTCTGAGGAAACACCGTTCAGCTGGGCTACACCATTTTGTGATGCAAAACATGGGCTGGGCTACATGATGCATGCGACTGATTTGAAAGAGTTGCACACAGAAAAAGGCATGTGCTGTGCATCATTCACAAGTGATAATACTCTCACCATTCAGACTATTTTCAATTTAAATGTTGTCTTTAAATGTGTGTGAAATTTGTTTCGATTTCAAATGGGATATTTATCATGCACTTGTCAGAGCAGGGGCAGTGTAAAAACGAAAGACGCCATCAGTATGCACTTGAATAGTAAAGGACCCTTTTCCCACTGTTCATTTTCATGCCAGCCAGGTAGGCTACTCTAGTTGTAAAGATTTTAAAAAATGCTTAATCTATGGAAAGTTGAGAAATAAATATAATAGTCCTAGCCTATAGAAAGCTAAATGGGTCCTCTATTAAAAAGAGGCCATCAACTCTGTTGTCTCATGCAATTGCCTTGCCTATGGAAATGTTGTGCAACGAACACTTTATTCCATGCATCAACCAGTTATGAGGAGCTGGCTCTCGCTGCCAAACAGGTGATCCTATTCCACTCAAACTCAGAATACCAGGGCACTCATAAAGTGTCATTTCATTTGTATTGATGTCAGAGTGATTTAGAAGGACAATAGAGTGCTGAGTACCGGCCATTAGCGACTGGCTGTTAGCAAGTTTGGGAGGCTACTAATGACCATCAGAGACATCAGAGCACAGTTTTGGAGAAGCCTAGATACCGTGACTCGAAATGGTCATGTGGAATTTCACTGCGGTCATGACTCCTGACTACCTACATGTATGTACATATTACCTCGACACCGAGGTAATAGGTGGTATTACAGTTAAGTGGTAGTACAGAGGAGAAAAATCCCAAGGAAATCAAGTTAGTGGCAGCTGTACAAATAACTAATCCAAAGGACTTTGACTTTTCAAACAAATCAAATTTTATTTGTCACATGCGCCGAATACAACATGCAGTTTTGAGAAGATATCTCCCCCCAAAATAAGAGATAAGAATAACAAATCATTAGAGCAGCAGTAAATAACAATAGCGGGGCTATATACCGGGGGTACCGGTACAGAGTCAATGTGCGGGGGCACCGGTGTCGAGGTAATATGTACATGTAGGTAGAGTTAAAGTGACTTGCATAGATAAGAGTAGCAGCAGCAGCGTTCCAGATGGGGTGGGGGGGCAATGAAAATAGTCTGGGCAGCCATTTCATTAGCTGTTCAGGAGTTTTATGGCTTGAGGGTAGAAGCTATTTAGGAGGCTCTGGGACCTAGACTTGGCACTCTGGTACCGCTTGCCGAGTGAGAGAGAACAGTCTATGACTAGGGTGGCTGGAGTCTTTGACTATTATTCTGACACTGACTGGTATAGAGGTCCCGGATGGCAGAAAGCTTGGCCCCAGTGATGTACTGGGCCCTACGCACTACCCTCTGTAGTGTTCTTGCCGTCGGAGACAGAGAAGTTGCCATATCAGGCAGTGATGCAACCCATCAGGATGCTCTCGATGGTGCAGCTGTAAAACCTTTTGAGGATCTGAGGACCCATGCCAAATATTTTCAGTCTCCTGAGGGGGTGGGGGGGGGGGGGGGGGGGGAATAGGTTTTGTTGTGCCCTCTTCACGACTGTCTTGGTGTGCTTGGACCATGTTAGTTTGTTGGTGATGTAGACGCCAAGGAACTTGAAGCTCTCAACGTGCTCCACTACAGCCCTGTCGATGAGAATGGGGGCATGCTCGGTCCTCCTTTTCTTGTAGTCCACAATCATCTCCTTTGTCTTGATCACGTTGAGGGAGAGATAAGCTGTCTCATCATTGTCGGTGATGAGGCCTACCACTGTTGTGTCATCAGCTAACTTAATGATGGTGTTAGAGTCGTGCAGTCATGAGTGAACAGGGAATACAGGAGGGGACTAAGCACACACCAGAAGGGGCCCCAGTGTTGAGGATCAGCGTGGCGGTTGTGTTGTTACCTACCCAGTTGCAGAGGGAGGTGTTTAGTCCCAGGGTCCTTAACTTAGTGATGAGCTTTTAGGGCACTATGGTGTTGAACGCTGAGCTGTAGTCAATGAATAGCATTCTCACATAGGTGTTCCTTTTGTCCAGGTGTGAAAGGGCAGTGTGGAGTGCAATAGAGATTGCATCATCTGTGGATCTGTTGGTGCGGTATGCAAATTGGAGTGGGTCTCCGGTTTCTGGGAAAATAGTGTTGATGTAAGCCATGACCAGCCTTTCAAAGCATTGCATGGCTACAGAAGTGAGTGCTACGGGTCGGTAGTCATATAGGCAGGTTACCTTAGTGTTCATGGGCACAGGGACTATGGTGGTCTACTTGAAAAATGTTGTTATTACAGACTCAGTCAGGGATAGGTTGAAAATGCCAGTGAAGACACTTGCCAGTTGGTCAGCGCATGCTCAGGGTGCACGTCCTGGTAATCCGTCTGGCCCTGCGGCCTTGTGAATGTTGACCTGTTTAAAGGTCTTACTCACATCGGCCAAGGAGAGCGGGATCACACAGTTGTCCTGAACAGCTGATGCTCTCATGCATGTTTCAGTGTTACTTTCCTCGAAGCGAGCATAGTAGTTATTTAGCTTGTCTGGTAGGCTCGTGTCACTGGGCAGCTCTCGGCTGTGCTTCCCTTTGTAGTCTGTATTAGTTTGCAGGCCCTGCCACATCCGACAAGCGTCGGAGCCGGTGTAGTACGATTCGATCTTAGTCCCATATTGACACTTTGCCTATTTGATGGTTCGTCGGAGGGCATAGCAGAATTTCTTATAAGCTTCCGGGTTAGATTCCCGCTCCTTGAAAGCGTAGCTCTATCCTTTAGCTCAGTGTGAATGTTTCCTGTAATCCATGGCTTCTGGACGACATCCTCAATGAACTTATTGATAAAGCCAGTGACTGATGTGGTGTACTCCTTCCATGCCATCTGAAGAATCCCTGAACATATTCCAGTCTGTGCTAGCAAAACAGTCTTGTAGTTTAGCATCTGCTTCATCTGACCACTTGTTTTATAGACCGAGTATCTGGCGCTTCCTGCTTTTCATTTTTGCTTGTAAGCAGGAATCAAGAGGATAGAATTATGGTCAGATTTGCCAAATGGAGAGCTTTGTATGTGTCTCTGTGTGGAGTAAAGGTGTTCTAGAATTTTCTCCATCTGGTAGCACATTTAACATGCTGATATTACAGTTAATTATGTCCCGTTGGTTTCAGTTCATACCATTTATTTTCCAGCGATTGAACGTTAGCTAGCTGGACGGAAGGCAAAGGCAGATTAGCCACTCGTCGCCTGATCCTCACAAGGGATCTTGATCTCTTTCCGCAAAATCAGTTTCCTTTTCCAGTGAGTCACAGGGATCTGGGCCTGGTCTAGTGTCTATATGCCTCCCGTCTGACTCATTGAAGAAGAACTCTTTGTACAGTTTGAGGTGAGCAATCCCAGTTCCAATGTCCAGAAGCTCCTGTGGTCATAAGAGAAGGTGGCAGCAACATTATGTACAAAACAAGTTACGAACAACGCTAAAAAAAACAATAGCATGGTTGGCTAAGAGCCGATGCATAAAGCTAACACAATATGATGCCCTGTCACCTTATTAATTCAGTCGCTTAATTTGATTAACTAGCAAGTGAAATTTAGGGGTCACATTAAAGCGGAACACAGGAGAACACAGGAGAAAAATAACGCATAACATTTATTTTTGTAAAAACAAAATGTAAAAATGCTTCTTATTGTAATTTTTGCTTGGCATCAGTCTAATTTCGTGCATCAGTTGCAGTTCTCCACTCAAATGAGAATTCGCTAACGAGCATTCAATCAGCAGACAGCGCTCGAACTGCTGTGTAGCTACTTTTCTCTCGTAAAACACAAGTGTAACTTTAAGCAAAACATTAGGAAATTGAGCTGGCTACATTCTTGGCTACATTCTTTCTATGATAAACATTAGCTATATATATATATATATATATATATATATATAATGGCCATGCATTGTTTTTGTAAAAAAAATAAATTGTATATTGTAAACTCGTTTACTTTTGTGGCTGCCAGCCAAATAACGTTAGCAATGCACTTATTTTGCCATCGGATGAAAATGAAGCTATTTTCTGCCGAATGTGTTGCAAAAATGTATTTTCTGTCTAGGATAAAACGCGACCCCTGTCAATACACAGCTGCACTCACCTGCTCCCGCTTTCTCCATCTGTGTCAAACACATGGCTGGCTCAACTGTTCTGGTGAACTACGGTAAGCTTCAGAATGTGACAGGTGAAATTAACTCCATCTGCTTTTTTCTCCTAAAGTATTGCACAAGTAACTGCAGGTATTTACTTAAACTAGCTACACATATTAAAATGTATTAACTTTAAAGAAATGGTTAACGGTATTGACAAATAATCCCGTGGCTTTTCCAAAATACCCGGATATACGGTGTTTACCGTCCATGCCTATAACTTCCATCGTCAGCTAAGTAAAATACATGAGCCTAAAGTCGACAAATAAAAATGGTAGAAAATGTATTTTTTCTAATGCAGGTTCTTTCAATCGCGTTCATCTCTACTCCGCCCGTCTGCCTCCCTTTCTATCGGTCTTGTGAAGTGCAACATTGTGTCAAATCAATCAACTGGGTCCCACCCAAAGCTGTGACATTGTATCAACTAGCCTATTCCGGGCCAGCAGTTTCCTGCACTACAGCTGTTTTTGCGCAAGGGAAAAGTGTTCAGGTATTTTATGTTTCCACTGGATATATAGGATCATCAGCTCGTAATATTTTGCTCTTTCACACAGAGTCTTGGTGATTGTCGAGGCCAGGAGAGTGTTGGAAAGATTTTTTCAAATACTGTGAGGAACTATTACTGTCATTCACAATGAATGAAAAAATAAAACTTTGTTGACTTACTGTCGAGGTGAAGAAAAAAATACTGAGAAGCTCAGCTCATTAGTGGTGGTGCGTAAAGACAATCAGAAATCAGACAATCCCAGCAGCGTTGCCGTTTTTGACACTCAAACCGGTGCTCCTGGCAGCTACTACCATACCCCGTTCAAAGGCACTTAAATCTTGTCTTGCCCATTCACCCACCGAATGGCACACAATCAATGTCACAAGGCTTAAAAATAATTTGAACTGTCTCATCCCCTTCATCTATACTGATTTGAAGTGGATGATTTAACAGGTGACGTCAGTAAGGGATCATAGCTTTCAGCTGGATTCACCGAGTCAGTCTGTCATGGAAAGAGCAGGTGTTCCTAATGTTTTGTATACTTAATAAAAAAAATAAAAATATGGTACTGGGCTACCTTCAGACAAGTCCTGTGGGGCTTGTCCTAGAGCAAAACACCATTCCATTAAGGGGTCATATTAGTGTGTAGGCGAAACCGTACAGGCGTTTTTGTGAGAAGACTGAATATTGGGTTGTCTCATGGTCTGACAAACACTGCTGTAGCTCGGCCAACTTCCACCACAGATGTGGAAGACCACTATTGGCGGATGCGGTGGATTGAGATGCATCCCATGCAAAATACCAGATATTTCTAGATTAAACAGACACATTTTGAAGGGGATTTTTTATTAGTATGCTAATTAGATTTATTTGGTTCCTACCCTGTCACAATAACGCTTCCCTGGCATTTTCATTAATTGTCACGTCAAACACTATTCAAATTGCCCACTCTTATATTCTAACTATAGAATATATTATGCTAATTATATTTATATGATTCCAACTGTTCACCCAAATGTTTTGCTCTAAATTGCAAGTCAAATCGCAACATTTGGTTAAAAATAAGGCCTAGATTGTTTTTTCCCCCCCAATTTCGTGGTATCCAATTGGTAGTTAGTCTTGTCTCATCACTGCAACTCCCTTACGGACTCGGGAGAGGCGAAGGTCGAGAGCCGTGCATCCTCTGGAACAACCCAAGCCGCACTGCTTCTTGATACTAGGCCTTAACCCGGAAGCCAGCCGCACCAATGTGTCGGAGGAAACAACGTTCACCTGGCGACCGTGTCAGCGTGACCTGCGCCCGGCCCGCCACAGGAGTTGCTAGTGCGCGATGGGACAAGGACATCCCTGCCGGCCAAACCCTCCCCTAACCCTGACGAAGCTGGGCCAATTGTGCTCTGCCCCATGGGTCTCCCGGTATCTCTAGTGGCACAGCTAGCACTGTGACGCAATGCCTTAGACCACTGTGCCACTCAGGAGGCCCTATGGCCTAGATTGTTTGTCCATATCATCCAGCCTACGTGAGTATGGAAATTAACAACAACAACAAAAAATGCAGACATTGATCAAATGTATTTTTGGTTGAATTGAACAGTATAAAACAGTCAGAATGGAGAAATACCTATTTGAAATCACTTGTATGTGTTATCACCCAAGGGTCACACACTACTCATGAAGCAAATGTAGAATACCGGCAATTGTTTTTCAAATACCGTGATATGATGTTCTGGCCATATCGCCCAGCCCTATATGCATGTACATTTCTCAGGGTGCTTCCCTAATGGCAACCTATTCCCTATAAAGTGCACTACTTTTTACCTGAATGTTTTCTTCATTGAGTTGAATACTGCACTGTATACTGTATTAATGTCAGTGGTTTCTCCCACCAGAGAGAAGACGGACCAGGCCCAGTACGACCCGTCCAGACCCAACTACTACCCGGTGGACCACGCCTGCTGGGGGTGGGGACAGAGGTACGTTCAACCCCCTTGTCACAATTCCACACCCCTCTGTTATATACCTCAACCTGGGTCGTGTTCACTAGGTACTAAACTAAAGCAAAGGGGGCGAATCGGAGAGGGACTAACAAATGCTTGTTTTAATTTTCTGTTCCAAACTGTTTTGTACAGTGTGCATTTATGAATACTAAATATTGAACAACCTGCACAATACTTTGATTTACATAATGTCTCTCAATGGAGGTGTTTTGACTCATTTTCTCTTTCACAGGGTCCCTTATTCAGCTGTTGCACGTACCTTTGAGAAGATTGAGGAAGACTGGCAGATAAGGGAAATTTAATATACCTCCGAAGTTGTGACTGTTTGTTCTTGTGTAATTTTTCCTTATACTTCGTCTTACATACTAATTGCATTCCTTTTTTTGCCAGCTTGAGGAGCATTGAAACATTATCAAATCTTCTACGCTCTGATAATCCTCTCTCCAGATGAAATAGTTTTTAGCTTTTTCCCTAATGTTTGTGCATGTGGAGCTGGCAGCAACTACATGAGCTATTGGCCCAGTTGCAGGATGCAACCTAACATATTGAGATGAGTCAGATGGTCTGTGTCCCAAATGGCATCCTATTTCCTACATGGTGCAGTTCTTTTGACCAGAACCCTGGTCAAAAGTAGTGCATTATATAAGGAAGAGGGTGCTTATAAGCTCTGGTAAAAAGTAGTGCCCTATAGGGAGTGATTTGGGATGCAACCAGAGTGTAGATGAGTCCAATGTGTGTGCTGAGTTGAGTTTTCTCTCTTTCTC
Source organism: Oncorhynchus clarkii lewisi (assembly GCF_045791955.1). NCBI lineage: Eukaryota > Metazoa > Chordata > Actinopteri > Salmoniformes > Salmonidae > Oncorhynchus > Oncorhynchus clarkii. The sequence goes on from NC_092166.1 coordinate 41,318,300, forward strand.
TTCTTCCTCAGAGGACCTGCTGAGCTGTGTTTACCTGTGTCTCAATCAGTTGGGTCCTGCTTACCTGGGACTGGAGCTGGGAGTGGGAGAAACTGTACTGATGAAAGCTGTTGCCCAAGCAATTGGTAAAGGACATACACTTGTGTGCGTGCACACACATAAACTGTTGCCCAAGTAACTGATATGACACACGTACTCAAACACATCTTTGTTATTAATTCTCTTACTTTGCTTTCGGGCTTAGAATTCTATCACATCTTACTGTTTTTATTATTCTTGTTGCCAGGGCGACAGTTGGACAAAATCAAGGCGGAGGCTGCAGAGAAGGGCGATTCGGGGTTGGTGGCGGAGAGTTCCCGTAGCAACCAGAGAATGTTCCAGCCAGCTAATCTGACGGCAGGGGGCGTGTTCAACAAACTGAAAGACATCAGGAACATGAGTAGGAACTCTGAGTTGTCTGTCTTTGTCTGTCTGATGTTTACATGAACATCCTCAATGTTTTTGATACATTTACTGATTAAAAACCAGTCTTCTGCTGTCCAGGAAATGGAATGATGAGTTGATTTGTAATCAGTCTAGAATTTGATGAAAGGCATGGATTCCGTTACGCTTTTTGTCAGTTAGATACTAATATCTAGTGTGCATCTCAAATGGCATCCCTATATAGTGCACTACTTTTGACTTGGGCCCTGGTCAAAAGTAGTGCACTATATACAGTATATGCTAAGTATTCATACCCCTTATTCCAAATGTTGTTACAGCCTGAATTCAAATTGATTCATATTTTTTGCTCACCCGTCAACACACAATACCCCATAATGACAAAGGGAAAATGTTTTTATAAATGTTTGCAAATGTATTGAAAATTAAATATAGATATATCATTTACATAATTATTCACACCCCTTTGCTATGGCACTCCCAATTGAGCTCAGGTGCATCCGATTTCCTTTGATCATCCTTGATGTCACTACAACTTGATTGGAGTCATCCTGTGTCCAATTCAGCTGTTTGGACATGAATTTGAAAGACAAACACCTGTCTATATAAGGTCCCATAGTTGACAGTGCATGTCAGAGCAGAAACTATACCATGCTGTCCAAGAAACTGTCCGTAGATCTCTGAGATAGTACTGTGATGAGGCATATATCTGGGGAAGGGTATAACACAATTTATTATAGTGTTGAAAGTTTCCAAGAGCACAGCGGTCTCCATCATTGGAAAATTGAAAAAATCTGGAACTACCCAGACTCTGCCTAGAGCTGGCCGTCCGACCAAACTGAGCAACCGGGCAAGAAGGACCTTGGTCAGGGAGATGACCAAGGACCCAATGACCACTCTGACAGAACTACAGAGTTCCTTTGGTTATGATGGGAGAACCTGCCAGACTGAAGCCACTTGAGAAACAGGCACATGCTGGCACGTCCAGAGTTTGTAAAAAGGCATGTGAAAGACTATTTTAACCATTTTGCCTGAGTGCAAAGCTTTGTCTGGAGAAAACCAGGCACAGCACATACTTACTGTAAAGCATGGTGGTGGCAGCGTCATGCTATGGGGATGCTTTTCACCTGCAGGGACTGGGAGAATGGTAAGGCTGGAGGGGGAAAAATGAATGTAGCCATACAGGCAAATCCTCGATGAGAACCTGCTTCAGAGTGCAAACGACCTTAGACTGGGGTAAAGATTTATTGTTCCAACAGGACAATGACCACAAAAAATACAGCCAAAGCAATGCTAGAATGGCTTCAGATCAAGAATGTGAAAGATTTTGGTGGCCCAGCCAAAGCAAGACTTAAATCCCATTAAAAATCTGTGGAAAGACTTGAAGATTGCTGTAAGCCTCTCCCCATCGAACTTAAGAGTGTGAAGAAGCCGTAGCGGCAGATCGAACAGTGAGACAGACAGGATGTTCTGGTGCTCACCTCTCTTAGAGGCTTTTATTTACAAAATTAAGAGGTGCCGGACGAAATGGCTAATACACTTTGTGCAGAAAATAATAAAGAGGGCATTGACAAAGACTTTAATAAATCAAAGATATTCAAGGTATAAACCATTTCCAGCAACAACTCCATGCCTATAACACATTTAAGGTATGGCTCTGAGCGCCTAAGTACTCTTTCCAAGAACTCCCTTCCGCTAGGAATCATATCATGATATGCCCAAAACGCAGTTCTACCATAGATGCATACAGTAATTTGCCATGGACATATAACATAAACAACAATTTTACATAAACACACACTTCAATAACTTGTGCCATAACGTCTTCTTTAAGTCACACAATTCACATTCATGACGTAGCTCACCCTCGGGATAATTCATCACTTTGGTTAATCCCATCAACCAATGAAATGTTCTTCGAAGACGCAGAATAATTTGTGTCATGCGTAATGCACACCGGCACAGAGCTTCAAACAAACACATCAGGTAGGTTATATTTTATGATTATTCTCTACCAACACATATCGTTATTCGAGTAATATATTTACTTTGCTAGAGCATGTACGTTTTAAATGGGCAGCTTTAACACGGTAGAACATTGGTAACAAGTTACATTGTTTTAGTAACTGCCGTGCGCAACTAACACTTGACTTCGGCACTTTATGTCAAAGTATTGTTGGCAAACGGAATGCGCAACTCTAACCAACTCTTGTTTTCAGGTTTCTTGGTTATACCTTGAAGAGATACAATAGCCCTTCTACCAATTAGTTTCATTGTCTATAAGTCATGGACATGCGCTCTAAAACAGAGTTTAAGAAAATCTGCAAGTAAGAATGGGAGAAAATCCCCAAATCTAGATGTACAAAACTGATATAGGCATACAAAAGCTGTAGTCGCCGCAAAAGGTGTTTTTGCAAAGTATTGACTCCGGTGTGAAGACTTATGTAAACGAGAGATGTCTGTATTTAATTTTCAATACATGCGCAAAATTTCAAAACTTTTTCAATTTCGGATATTGTGTGTAGCTGGGTAAGCAAACAATTATATTTAGTCCATTTTGAATTTAGGCTGTAACACAACAAAATGTGGAATAAATCAAGAGCTCTGAATACTTTCTGAAGGCGGGTGACGTTTGGGACATAAGCCCTAGTCCTGTGGTAGTTCTTTGCTCCTTTTCTCTGTATCCTCTTTCCTTTCGCATCCTCTCCTTTCCCACGCTCCAGCTGAATCTCTTGGCGCTCTCTCTGCAGGCCATGAATAAGAAGATTGACATCATCAAAGGTCTCTATGTAGCCTGCGCTTCTCTGAGGCCAGATACATTGTCAGGTAATCTGCCTTCACTTTACTACTGGTCAACCTGAGCATGTCTCCCAAATGGCTCACTACCTTTGACCAGAGCCCTATTGGCCAGAAGCAGTATACTACAAAGGGAATAGGGTGCCTTTTGGGATGTACTTAGCACTTGTCGGTCTGCACTCATTACTGGCCTTCTGTTAAAATGTTCATGTCATGCATTTTTGGTTCCAAGCACCTTTTACATTTTGTAAAAATTTGTAATGGTTTAGATGAGGATTTAGAGTGGAGCATGTTTACCATTTTGGGACACACTGATTCACTCTATTGACTGACTCTTCCTGATGATGTTTTCTTGTTTGTCCACTCCAGTGTGATGCCCAACTATGATGTCATCATCCCAGTACTGATGGAGGGCATATATGAACTGCCCGAACACTGCAAACTCACCCCAGGTACAGTACTTTGTGTTTGTGTGTGCTGATTTATGACACCCTCCTCTCCCCCACCTCCGTTGTGTCATTTAGGCCCATGCTGGCTCACCCCCCCCCCCCCACACCCAAAGGTGTAGGAGAGGGGATGAAGAGGTTCGACGAAGCCGCCTTCACCTGCGAGTACAAGTATGACGGAGAAAGAGCACAGGTGTCTGTTTTCTCACATGCCCACTTACTGTGTGTGTGTGTCAACTGTGTGCCCTAGTTAGAAAACAGACATGATGCTGTTGGGCTGTGTTAGCCCCTCCCAGTGGAGGCATTGGAGAGAGCAGTGTAATTCTCTATTTATCCTTCCTCAATTTCTCCTAACCTCTCTCCTCACATTCTCAAAGCACATTGGAGCAGAAGATCTGTCTTCCTCCGCTAGAACCTTCTCCAATGCGTTTTGAGGAGGAGGTCGAGAAGATTGAGGCCAGGAGTCAGAAAAATACAATGGAAATTCACTTGGGATTCACCCAGAGAGCAGTGTAACACCTATTCTTTGTGCCTTTAAACTGCAGTGTGACTCCTGAAATGGCCAGCAGATGGAACCCTAAGATGCTGGCATCTGGAGCTTCTGTCATACAGTTGGGCTCTGTCAATTCGTCTTTCTGTGATTCCTAGCATTCTATCTCCTCAAATTATTCTCAACCATATTGAAGTAGAAGAGCTAAGGCCCTTCTTCTCCAGTGGGTTTTGAGAAGGGGGTGAGGAGAGAGGATGCGAGGAAGAATCGATTGAGAAAAATCCTTGGACACGACCTGTCTCTCTACTCTCCAGATACGATAGGAAACTCACTCACTCACTCACTGACTGTTATTAGTTGAATGATAACTATTGATTATTGTATTTGTGCAGATCCATATTCTGGAGAATGGGGAAGTGCGTATTTTCAGTCGCAACCAGGAAGACAATATGACCAAATATCCCGATATCATCTCTCGTATTCCCACGGTAATAGTAACCCTCAACACTAGCACACTCTGTATGCATCCCAAATGGCACCCTATTCCCTATATAAGGCTCTGGTCAAAAGTAGTGCACTATATAGGGAATAGGATGCATTTTGGGATACACACTCAGCCAGCATCTTAGCCCCTTCATGGTCATAAGCTCACTTCATGAATAATACCTCTCTTTCTCTCCCCTCTTTCTCTCTCCCGCTCCATATTTCTCTCTCCCTCCCTCTCTGCCTTCCCCTCCCCTATTTCTATCACACCCCTCCCTCCCTCCTTCAGGTAAGGGAGTATGGAGTCCTGTGTGCATGACTCTGATGCTGTGTCTTGGGACAGAGAAAATAAACAGATCCAGCCTTTCCAGGTGCTCACCACACGGAAGAGAAAGGTGAGAGGAAAGAGAAATAAGGGCGGACAATACTCGTTATCCATGGTTTTGGTTTCTGTAATTATTTTCATAACAGCTGGATGGGTGATTAGCCCAGGCAGCTGTGTTCACAAGTTGTCTGCAGTGGTGGTGGATCCTTTTCCTACCATGCTCTCTCTATGTTCATCAGGTTAGACCTGCCGGGAGTTACCTCTGAGGTGGCCATTGGGGTACACAAGCCCCCTGACTGCAAAAATATACTGAGTGAAGGGGCCAAAATATCTAGGTTTTGAATGCTCTTTTTGGTATGTAGGTGTATGGTCATGTTTAGTTAGGTTGCTGTTGACCTGCTGTATCTCAACGGAGAGGTGAGTTGGGAGGATGATTAAATAAGCATGTCACTGTAAGGTCTACACACCTGTTGTATTCGGCACGTTGATTTGTTGGGAGTTATGGAGTCATGTATTAAGTAAACCTTGTTCCAGTCAGAACGGCCTATCCTTTTTCTGTAGCATGAGGCAGCTTATTGTTCAAGTTTTAGTCTAGTCTTATTCATTTTGACTGAAATATCATTAAGTCTTAGTCGAGCACATTAAATGACCAAAAGAAATGGCCTTATTAACCTTTAGTAAACACATCACTGACTTCCATGTGCACGAGTATGCATGGTCGTGTCCTCCATCTTTCTGTATAACATCCTATTGCATGATTCTCTTCTCAACAGTGAAATTGCCAGAAGAATGTGCATTTATCTGCAGCAGATGATAAAATCACACCCCCTTGTCAGGGCTTCAGACTAACATTTCCCAGAACTTTTTCAGTTGGTTGCACCAGCCCATGATTCGTACCAATTTTTTTTCCACAGCGTCACGCAATAGAAAAACGTGTAGTTGAAGTCATTCACAGTGCTTTAGACTGTAATAGACTACTGAGATGGTAGGCTTTTCGAGAAAGAAGTTGTTTCATCTAACGTGTCCAAGCAGGAATGCATGATTCAACATATGTTGATGTGCTACCTAATCCAGTGTCTGTCATTAATTGTGGGTTGACAATAGAGTATTGTTTTTATTTTTCTATTAAAATAGGGCTCCAGAATTTTCTGACTTTTGCTGTTCAATAGAGAGTCATTTGCCTTAATCGTTATGTGCACTAAAATCATAGGCTAATTTATTTTGGGGTTAATTCACCACAGGAAGTAAACTCAAATTTACTTGCATGACTGCATGACAACTCATGTATGAACAACTTTATGTAGATTCAACTACATAGATTGCTAGATTGCTAACCCTAAATATAATACCCACTGCTAGTGTCCCTTGTGGCTCACTTGGTAGAGCATGGCACTTGCAACACCAGGGTTGTGGGTTCGATTCCCACGGGGGACCAGTATGAAAATGTATGCACTCACTCAATGTAAGTCGCTCTAGACAGTAAATGTAATGTCCTAAACGTTGTAGCTTGCGACCCTATGCGCTCGGAATTGCATGCTTCGCATCTTAAAGAATAATCAAATGTATTGGTTGTAAAATAGTTGCTTTTGAGCTTAATATTAAGAGATGACAAATATAAATTATACCCACAGAAAGCTGAGAACAACAGTAGTCGCTTCCAAAGATATGAATTTCCCAAATTGGATTTTTAAATGTTGTACAATCAGAAGCTTTTTTCTCTCTCCCGTAGCGCACATCAAGTGGCTCGCTCATCACAGCAGCAGGCCCCATGGAAACATGCCCAGGGGCTGGGAATACAATTTCATTACTGGAACCATGAGGATAATGCACTTTACTGTTTGACCAAATCATGGTTTTAGCAGCCAAAAAATAGGACATTTTTAAACTTTAGAGTGGGGTGACCATGTAATGAATTTTCAGCTTCCACTGATGCAACCAATAAAAAATGTAACTCACACAATCAAGTTAAAGGGTCACAAAATGTGACTAAATGGCTGCCGTCTAGAGCCCTGCCTCTTGACATATTGTAGATGTATTGTAATCAAAGTTAAGCCTTACAATTCTACTAATGTCATGCATGCTTTTGATTGGACCAAACAAATGACACAAAAAAGCTCTCAATCTCTCAACTCTTGTCCAGTCCATTTACTAGTCAGATTTTAGTCACACAGATAATTTAATCTAGTCTTGTTTTTGTGAACCGAAATGAGAGATCCTTTTCATTTTGTTATTTTTTTCCCCTCGATTTATTTAGTAATCTTGTCAATTGCCACTGACTCAAATCATGTTGTGTTGTTTACATACACATGCTTAGCAGATGTTATTGCGAGTGTAGTGAAATGCTTGTGCTTCTAGTTCAGACAGTGCAGCAATATCTAACAAGTAATCTAACAATTCCACAACAACTACCTAATTCACACAAATCTAAGTAAAGGAATAAGAATATATAAATATATTGATGAGCAATGACAGCGGCATAGGCAAGATGCAATAGATGGTATAAAATACAGTATGAAGATATGAGATGAGTAATGCAAGATATTTCAACATTATTAAAGTGACTAGTGATCCATTTATTGAAGTTTCCAATGATTTCAAGTCTGTACATAGGCAGCAGCCTCTCTGAGTTAGTGATGTCTCTTGAGATACAACCTGTTTTTCAGTCTCTCGGTCCCAGCTTTGATGCACCTGTACTGACCTCGCCTTCTGGATGATGGCAGAGTGAACAGGCAGTGGCTCGGGTGGTTGTTGCCCTTGATAATCTTTTTGGCATTCTTGTGACATCGGGTGCTGAAGGTGTCCTGGAGGGCAGGTAGTTTGCCCCCAGTGATGCATTGTGCAGACCGCACAAACCTCTGGAGAGCCTTGCGGTTGTGGGCGGTGCAGTTGTCATACCAGGCGGTGATACAGCCCAACAGGATGCTCTCAATTGTGCATCTGTAAAAGTTTGAGGGTTTTAGGTGACAAGACAAATTTCTTCAGCCTCCTGAGGTTTAAAAGGCGCTGTTGCGCCTTCTTCACCACGCTGTCTCTGTGGGTGGACCATTTCAGATTGTCCATGATGTGTACGCAGAGGAACTTAACTTTCCACCTTCTCCACTGCTGTTCCGTTTATGTGGATACAGGGGTGCTCCCTCTGATGTTTCCTGAAGTCCACGATCATCTCCTTTTGTTGACATTGAGTGAGAGGATGTTTTCCTGACACCAAACTCCGAGTGCCCTCACCTCCTCCCTGTAGGCTGTCTCATCGTTGTTGGTAATCAGGCCTACCACTGTTGTCTGCAAACTTGATGATTGAGTTGGAGGCATGCATGGCCACACAGTCGTGGGTGAACAGGGAGTACAGGAGAGGGCTCAGAACGCACCCTTGTGGGGCCCAGTGTTGAGGATCAGCGGGGTGGAGATGTTGTTTCCTACCTTCACCACCTGGTGGTGGCCCATCAGGAAGTCAGGGACCCAATTGCACAGGGCGGGGTTGAGACCCAGGGCCTCAAGCTTAATGATGAGCTTGGAGGGTACTTTGGTGTTGAATGCTGAGCTATGGTCAATGAACAGCATTCTTACATAGGTATTCCTGATTTCAAGATGGGTTAGGGCAGTGTGATGGTGATTGCATTGTCTGTGGACCTATTGGGGCGGTAAGCAAATTGAAGTGGGTCTAGGGTGACCTGCATGGTAGAGGTGATATAATCCTTTAGTCTCTCAAAGCACTTCATGATGACGGAAGTGAGTTCTACGGGGCGATAGTCATTTAGTTCAGTTACTTTTGCTTTCTTGGGTACAAAAACAATGGTGGACATCTTGAAGCAAGTGGGGACAGCAGACTGGGCTAGGGAGAGATTGAATGTGTCTGTAAACACACCAGCCAGCTGGTCTGAGCATGCTCTGAGGACGCAGCTAGGGATGCTGTTTGGGCCGGCAGCCTCACGAGGGTTAACACGTTTAAATGTCTTACTCACGTCGGCTACGGAGAAGGAGAGCTCACAGTCCCTGGTAGTGGGCTGCGTTGGTGGCACTGTATTATCCTCAAAGTGGGCAAAGAAGGTGTTTAGTTTGTCTGGAAGCAAGACGTCGGTGACGTGGCTGTTTTTTGTATATTTTTGTAGTCTGTGATTTTCTGTAGACCCTGCCACATACGTCTCATGTCTGAGCCATTGAATTGTGACCCCTCTTTGTCTCTACACTGACATTTTGCTTGTTAGATTTCCTTCCCTATGGAATAACTACACTTTTGTATTCAGCCATATTCCCAGTCACTTTTCATGGTTACATTTTGATTTTATTTCACCTTTATTTAACCAGGTAGGCAAGTTGAGAACAAGTTCTCATTTACAATTGCGACCTGGCCAAGATAAAGCAAAGCAGTTCGACACATACAACACAGAGTTACACATAAAGTAAAACAAACATACAGTCAATAATATAGTAGAAAAATAAGTCTATATGCAGATAAGGGAGGTAAAGGCAAAAAAAAGGCCATGGTGGCGAAGTAAATACAATATAGCTAGTAAAACACTGAAATGGTAGATTTTCAGTGGAAGAAAGTATAGGTAGAAATAATGGGGTGCAAAATAAATAAATACAGTAGGGGGAGATGGGCTATGTAGAGGTGCAGTAATCTGTGAGCTGCTCTGACAGCTGGTGCTTAAAGCTAGTGAGGGAGATAAGTGTTTCCAGTTTCAGAGATTTTTGTAGTTCGTTCCAGTCATTGGCAGCAGAGAACTGGAAGGAGAGGCGGCCAAAGGAAGAATTGGTTTTGGGGATGACCAGAGCGATATACCTGCTGGAGCGTGTGCTACAGGTGGGTGCTGCTATGGTGACCAGTGAGCTGAGATAAGGGGTTCAGTGTCTTGTAGATGACCTGGAGCCAGTGGGTTTGGCGACGAGTATGAAGCGAGGGCCAGCCAATGAGACCGTACAGGTCGCAGTGGTGGGTAGTATATGAGGCTTTGGTGACACAACGGATTGCACTGTGATAGACTGCATCCAATTTATTGAGTAGGGTATTGGAGGCTATTTTGTAAATGACATCGCCGAAGTCGAGGATCGGTAGGATGGTCAGTTTTACAAGGGCATGTTTGGCAGCATGAGTGAAGGATGCTTTGTTGTGAAATAGGAAGCCAATTCTAGATTTAACTTTGGATTGGAGATGTTTGATGTGAGTCTGGAAGAGGGGGGTGACCGCAGCTGCTTTCCAATCTTTGGGAATCTCAGACGACATGAGAGGTTGAACAGGCTAGTAATAGGGGTTGCAACAATTTCGGCAGATCATTTTAGAATGAAAGGGTCCAGATTCTCTAGCCCAGCTGATTTGTAGTGGTCCAGATTTTGCAGCTCTTTCAGAACATCAGCTGACTGGATTTGGGAGAAGGAGAAATGGGGAAGGCTTGGGCGAGTTGCTGTGGGGGGTGCAGTGCTGTTGACCGGGGTAGGGGTAGCCAGGTGGAAAGCATGGCCAGCCGTAGAAAAATGCTTATTGAAATTCTCAATTATAGTGGATTTATCGGTGGTGACAGTTTCCTATCCTCAGTGCAGTGGGCAGCTGGGAGGAGGTGTTCTTATTCTCCATGGACTTTACAGTGTCCCAGGCTATATCTGTTCCTGGTTCTAAATTTCTTGAATGGGGAATGGCTATTTTTAAAATGTAATTAAATTAAATGTTTTACCCCTTTTACTCCCCAATTTCGTGGTATCCAATTGTTTTAGTAGCTACTATCTTGTCTCATCGCTACAACTCCCGTACGGGCTCGGGAGAGACGAAGGTTGAAAGTCATGCGTCCTCCGATTCACAACCCAACCAAGCCGCACTGCTTAACACAGCGCGCATCCAACCCGGAAGCCAGCCGCACTAATGTGTCAGAGGAAACACCGTGCACCTGGCAACCTTGGTTAGCGCGCACTGTGCCCGGCCCGCCACAGGAGTCGCTGGTGCGCGATGAGACAAGGATATCCCTACTGGCCAAACCCTCCCTAACCCGGATGACGCTAGGCCAATTGTGCGTCGCCCCACGTACCTCCCGGTAGCGGCCGGTTACGACAGAGCCTGGGTGCGAACCCTGATGGCACAGCTGGCGGGCATGCTTATTTAAGATGGTGAGGAAGGCATTTAAAAAAAAAAACAGGCATCCTCTACTGACAGGATGAGGTCAATATCCTTCCAGGATACCCCGGCCAGGTCGATTAGAAAGACCTGCTCGCTGAAGTTTTTCAGGGAGCGTTTGATAGTGATGAGTGGAGGTCGTTTGACCGCTGACCCATTACGGATGCAGGCAGTGATCGCTGAGATCTTGGTTGAAAACAGCAGAGGTGTATTTAGAGGGCAAGTTGGTTAGGATGATATCTATGAGGGTGTCCGTGTTTACGGCTTTGGGGTGGTACCTGGTAGGTTCATTGATAATTTGTGTGAGATTGAGGGCATCAAGCTTAGATTGTAAGATGACTGGGGTGTTAAGCAATGTTCCAGTTTAGGTTGCCTAGCAGCACGAGCTCTGAAGATAGTTGGGGAGGAAATGAGTTCACATATGGTGTCCAGAGCACAGCTGGGGGCTGAGGGTGGTCTATAGCAGGCGGCAACGGTGACTTGTTTTTTGAGAGGTGGATTTTTAAAAGTAGAAGTTCAAATTGTTTGGGTACAGACCTGGATAGTAGGACAGAACTCTGCAACTCTGCTATCTCCAGTAGATAGCAACACCGCCCCCTTTGGTTGTTCTATCTTGTCTATCTTGAATGTTGCAGTTGGGGATGAGGATTTCAGAATTTTTGGTGGTTTTCCTAAGCCAGGATTAAGACACGGCTAGAACATCCAGGTTGGCAGAGTGTGCTAAAGCAGTGAATAAAACTAACTTAGGGAGGAGGCTTCTAATGTTAACATGCATGAAACCAAGGCTATTACGGTTACAGAAGTCATCAAAAGAGAGAGCCTGGGGAATAGGAGTGGAGCCAGGCACTGCAGGGCCTGGATTCACCTCTACATCACCAGAGGAACAGAGGAGGAGTAGGATAAGGGTGCGGCTAAAAACTATGAGAATTGGTCGTCTAGAACGTCCGGAGCGTAGAGTAAAAGGAGGTTTCTGGGGGCGATAAAATAGCTTCAAGGTATAGTGTACAGACAAAGGTATGGTAGGATGTGAATGCAGTGGAGGTAAACCTAGGTATTGAGTGATGATGAGAGGGATATATTGTCTCTAGAAACATAATTGAAACCAGGTGATGTCATCGCATGTGTGGGTGGTGGAACTGAAAGGTTGGATAAGGTATAATGAGCAGGGCTAGAGGCTTGACAGTGAAATAAGCCAATAAACACTAACCAGAACAGCAATGGACAAGGCATATTGACATTAAGGAGAGGCATGCTTAGTCGAGTGATCAAAAGGTTCCAGTGAGTAGTGAGGTTGGTTGGGGTCACGGTGATTCAGACAGCTAGCCGGGCCATCGGTTTCAAGCTAGCATAGGATGGAGGTCTGTTTTTAGCCACCTCGTGTGTTTCCGTCGGTAGATTAGTGGGGTTCCGTGTGGTAGAGGGAATCAATCCAATTGGCAAAATAGATATAGTTATAGTGACCCAGGAAAAATTGACCGATAGATCTATTCAGATAGCGGCCGATAAGACGGCTAACAATTAGCGGGCCGCAGATGGGCGTTCAGATAACGTTGCGACGGAGGGTCCAGTTGGATAACTCCCTCGGGCAGATAACGTTGGTAGTCCAGTCGTGAAGCCCCGGTGGGGCTCCGCATCGGCAGTAAAACGCGTCCGGATAGGTGATTGTAGCCCAGGAGTGGCTGATGGAACTCTTCAGCTGGCTAGCTCTGGAATAATTGATGTTTGCTCCGGGATCGACGTAAGCCAGTAGTCACATGGATAGCAGTTAGCTAGCTGCGTGATCCAGGTGTAAATGTCCAGAGCTTTCGGTTGAAATCTGGGGGTATGAAGAGAAAAATAGGTCCGGTATGTTCTGGTCTGAGTCGCGTTGGAAATGTGGTGGTTCTCGTGTTCAGATTTGTGCGAATGCTGCCATCTATCTACGGTTTCTGGTTAGGGTAGGTTTTCATAGTCAGTGAGTACAACATCTCTTTTACACTTCCTTATAAACTCACTCACCGACTCAGCGTATATGTTGATATTATTCTCTGAGGCTACCCGGAACATATCCCAGTTTGCGTGATCAAAACAATCTTGAAGCATGGATTCCGATTGGTCAGACCAACGTTGAACAGATTTGTCAAAAGGAGAGTGGGGGAGGGCCTTGTATGCATCACCTAAGTTAGAGTAGCAGTGATATCCAGTGTTTTCCAGGGCAGGTGCTACAGTCAATATGCTGATAGAATTTAGGTAGCCTTGTTTTCAACTTTGCTTTGTTAAAATCCCCAGGTATAATAAATGCAGCCTCAGGATATGTGGTTTCCACTTTGCATGAAGACCAGTGAAGTTCCATGATGGCCGTCATGGTATCGGCTTGAGGGGGAATATACACAGCTGTTACAATAAACACATAGGTGTGAGACTAGTATTTTCGCCACTTTTCGTTGACAAAATTAACAGAGGTACACCCCCTGCACAGGATGCTAGTGTAATATATTAGACATTGAATCATTAGACATTGATTCTAATGTTTGCAATTTCAGTGGTGTGTGTGTGTCTCAGTCTCTGGTAAAGCGGCCCCTGTCTCGTCACCGGGCCCTACTGAAGGAGAGCTTCGAGGAGAAGGAGGGAGAGTTTGTGTTCGCCCGCGCTATTGACTCAGACAACACAGACACCATCGCTGAGTTGATGGAGTAGTCTGTTCGAGGTGTGTTTGTCAGTGTGGGATCGGTCTATTTGCTGTGTGTGTGTGTGTGTGTGTGTGTGTGTGTGTGTGAGGGAGGGAGGGAGAGAGACGGGAGCCAACCATGTGTTTGTGGGAGGTCAATCCTGTCTTCTGTGATCTCCTTCTCTCCTGAAGTTGTTTATTAATGAATGTCTTAGGCTGTGTCCCAAATGACACCCTATTCCCTATGGGCCCTGGTCACAAGTATTTGCTCTATACAGGGAAGGGGGTGCCATTTGGGATGTATTCTTAATTGTATGTCCTCCTGTGGTGTGATTTTTGGTTGAATCCTCAGACTCCTGTGGGGGGCTAATGGTGAAGACTCTGGAGAAAGATGCAACTTATGAAATCGCCAAGCGCTCTCACAACTGACTCAAGGTACACACATGCACGCACACGTACACAAACCACACATGCACGCACACGTATGCACCAGGGGTTCCTAAACTTTTTTGACCCACGACCCCATTTTGATATGTGAAAATTCTCGCATCCCAACCTTGTGGGAAAATAAATGTATGTGATTTAACAGCCAAAGTTAACTTTTATTTGGGGCTATGGTAGTCAATTGGAAAACATTCTAACCGTATTTTTGAATTGTCTTCTCAACTCCCCATCACATACTTCTGATGTGGGGCTATGAGTCATTTGCAAATGAGTCTGAAAAAATGTATCTTATCTCACCACAACTAATGAGATGAGATGGGTGTGCTTGATGCATGTCGCGTTAGCGCTTCTCAAAGTCAGCGGGCGTGGTCTACAGTGCGCACCTCATCTCTGGTTTTAATGCGAACCAGCGTGTGGTTTGATGTAGTTTACAATTGAAGTTACTTGCTACAGTATATCTCCGAGTTCTGTGCTCAGCTCAGCTCGCCAGTTGCTCTCGGGTTATCATACAACGCATTCATATGGCAGAGGCAGACACATTCATAACTAGAGAGCAGAGACCTGACCTCCGTCCCGTGATCGATGGAGCCACATCTGTGCAAAAGCCAGCCATTTGATCCCATATGGAATCTGTTAGCCACGCAGCACACTGAACATCCCCTGTGCCGTTTCATGCTCGGTAATGGTGAGACAGAACATTGTGTCCTCGCGAATAGCATCCCCCGACATCTATAGAAAACAAGGCAATTCATGGGCATCTCAGCTCTCACAACTAACGTCCGTTTGGAGTTGGGGTCATTCAGTTAGTTTCTTCTTCATTGCTAGCAATAGCATGAATGATTTGTTTAACAGTGTTGTCTGGCAAAGGTATTGATGTGAGTTTCTGTGACTCTGCCTCCCCACACATTGTTTACACCGTATCTATTGCGGCCGGTAAATTTGAAGTCTCTGCAATAGTGTGTGGTTTCATGGCGTATCGGGCCTAGTCATTCACTGTGGGAATGATTCAAGTGCAACGGTCAAGTGTGGCCTTTTCCCAGGATCAAGGGCACTCTGGTTGAATTTGATTTTCATAATTTTCATTTAGATTTTTACGATGAACCACATTACAATGATTTGAGATACAAAGATGATATTATATATTTTTTGTATTTTGTTGGGGAGGGGGGTGGGGGGTTTGGAAATCCTCCCGCGACCCCATTTTCATATCAGGCAACCCCACATGGAGTTGGGAACCACTGGTATACATACACACACACACACTTACTCTCTATCATATCTACTCGCATGAAAACCTACCATTCATCCCTGTCTCTCTGTCTAGCTGAAGGAGGACTATCTGGATGGGGGACAGTGGATCTGTGTGTGATTGGAGCATATCTGGGGAAGGGCAAGAGAACAGGGACCTACGAAGGATTCCTGCTCGCCCGCTACGATGAGGACAATGAATAGTTCCACTCAGTCTGCAAGGTCTGTCTGTGTGTGTGTCAGGGGTGTCTTTGTATGTCTGCGTATGTCTGCTTATGTCTGTGTGTACCTCCTTGCCTAGGAGGTGACTTTTTGTCTTTCTCTGTCTCGGTTGGTTTGTCTCTCTGAAAGGTGACGCAGTGCCTCAGTCCAAATAGGATAAAGGTATTTTGCACAGGGAATTCTTTCACAATTCTTTGTTATTCTGCTCTGCTAAATGTCTCATCTGGCTTACAACAGGGGGATATATTTTTCAGGTTATTTTGTCTTTGCAGATTGGGACAGGTTTCAAGGATGAAGATTTGGAGCAACAGTACAAATTCTTCAAGGTACAGTACAGAGATATTTGTGTTCTATGCTCGTTTGATGCGAAGCGCATAGTTTTTTGAAGCAAATCTGCCAAATGTCTTTAGACCCAATTAACTATGAAGGCATTTTCCAGGAGCACATTTTGCCCAAGCCCCACCCCTAGCATCGTGTGGACCTATCAACAGAGCCTGATGTGTGGCTTGATGCCGTGCAAGTATGGGAAGTGAAGTGTGCAGACCTATCGCTGTCGCCAATCTACAAGGCTGGCATGGGATTGGTTAGTAGAACTAGTCCTTGTACACTGGCTCATCAGTATTAATAATATTTGGATTTCAAGCCAGTTTAAAGTAATTTGGAAGTTAATAATTTGATTCAATGCAATTTCATCTTTGAGGGCCAGCCAGTAAAGCAACCACAACAGAATCAATAACTCAATAATCCCCTCTGCAAATCTAAAATGTTTAGGTCTCAGGATGTTGCGAAATTTCTCTGGTACATTTTCACATTTTTTTATGTCTCAAATTTCTCATGATGATCATGACACTTTTTTTTCCTTCCCCTTAAAAACTATATTATTTAAGAGACCTACCATGAAGCGACCATGTTTACCCATAACTTAAAAACACACTCGTATAGGCCTAAGTCAAATATTTAGGCAAAATCTCAGGACCGTATTCAGTCTGAGTAGCAGTGCTGTCCAATTCACCACTTCTACTCCAAAGCTCTTTGTGGATATGGGTCCTAATCTGTGCTTTGAATTAGTACTCAACAAAGCTGTGATATCATGGTACTATGTTAGATTAAATAAAGATGCCATCTTTGAATCAATAGTTCTTCAACCTCCAGTCTTTTGGTGCAGGGTTTAAAAAGCATATTAACTGTGAAAGGAAAACCCACAATAGTCTTCCGTTTAATGCCTTTAGTGGCAGCAAAAGTCAGACAAGTTTAGGTGAAAAGATGATTCCTAGCTTTTCTTTGGCACTGGTCTTCTCCCAGTGTGACCTAGAGAAGAGCTTCAACCGCTTGCTCAGGTTAGGGTAAGGGTTAGGGTTAGTGGATAGTTGTTTGAAGTGTTGACAAACCATCTATTCGGAACTATCCGAATACTGTTACTGGCGATTCATGTTTTTTCTCCTCTCTCCCAGTGTGACCCAGAGAAGGGCATCTCTCTTCGGTTCCCACGCTTCCTGAGGATCCGAGATGATAAAAAGCCAGAGGATGCAACTTCAGGAAGACAGGTAGTTGATGACACTGCTGTGACAGTGTATCTCGTAGTTCCGAATTTCTCTGGTTGCATTCCCAAATGTTTTTCTATGCAGGTTGTCCAATCAAAAACGGGTATTTTGACAAATGGGTCAACTCAATGGTTCAAACCTCATGCCCCTATCATAATCAATTCAAAAGTTATTGGAGTTTTTACCCTTGTAGAATGGCCAAAATTAGGGTGAGTAAATCAAAATAATTGCACAGCATCGCATCAGCTAGGCTGGATGCTGTGCGGGAATAAAAGCTACTTGACAGGCTCATTTTCCCGTTGAACTCGCCATCTTTCTTCTCGAATCCGCAGGACTTAAAACAATGTAGAGGTAAGATGTATATCCATTTTGAGACATGACATGTAGTACTTTTATATTTTGGTATACCCTTTTCACATTAATGTGAAATTCCTTTTTTTTTTTTTTTAAGATTTCCCACATCTGTGAAATGTCAACAGAGCACTGAGAATACCGCAAGCTTCTTTTCAAAGCCTTTTACATTTAAATTCAGCTCGTGCCATGCTAATTTCGCTTTTTGCGACCCGCGGAAACAACTTTGAAGACGAGAAGCACAAAATGTAAAATCCTCAAGTTGCTGCATGCTCTTTCAACAGAGCTTTGATTATTATCAGATGTAATAGGTTACACATTCTGCCCTTTTGGATATACTGTTAATGACATGTTAGAGAAAGACCCCACTAATGATTCAGAACATTTATAATCATATTTGTCTTGGTAAAATGTATTTTAGAACACACGGAAGTGAAATCTCATCACCAAAGCGCTTTTTCACCCACTCTGGGCAGGGTTGGTAGACACCCTATTCTATAGAAGAAACCTACTTTCAGAGACAAAGGGTGCATCCATATTGCACCCTATTCCCTATTTAATGCACTACTTTTGCCTGGGAATAGGGTGCAATATGGATGCACCCTTTGTCTCTGAAGGGTGCATCCAGTTTTCTTTCATTCTAGATCTATGCTTCCCTCCTCTGTGTTTCAGCTTCTCCCACATATACACAGTACATTTTATTCCACCAATTTTGGTATTCTGTGTTTATCCCCCTGTAATTTGATATAAATTGGCCCTCGTACCATCATGGCCACCTTATCCTCAGCTTCCAATTGGCTCATTCATCCCCTCTCCCCCTCACTGATTTCTTTGTTCTGTCCCATTTCAGATTGCTGATTTGTACAGGGAGCAGCAGGTTGTTCAGAATCAGGGAGACAAAGCTGACCTTGAGGACTACTACTGACCTCATCAACGGACCGGCCAGTCGCCAATGACTCGGGTGAAATCTCAATTTGTACATATATAAAATAAATGTTATGGTAAACTTGAACAAGGCTCTGTCGATGCAATTTTTAAAAAATTTAAAATCTTTTTGTTAAACTCTGCACAGCAGTGTCTATATCCAGGTGCTGGTTTAGGCTCTGCCAATGTCATTATAATCAACATTTTGTGTGTGTTGGTGTTGAGCCTAAGGCTCATTTTTGTAAACGTATACTTAACAGTATAAATAAAGGATGTGTTCCCCAGTTTTCAATTACACAAATAAATCACAGTAATGACAATGTGAATAAAGGCTTTGCTAATTTTATAATATCAAACATATTGGGTGTTGATTTTATCCTGTCCTAAGCTTCATTTGACCGATTTGATAGTGTTGGTTTCCCGGACACAGTTTAAGCCTAGCCCTGGACTAAAAAACACTTCTGCTTTTTAATCCCGTTCTAAATTTAATCTGTGTTCAGGAAACCGTCCGATACAGTATCGAGAACACCAAGACATTGAAGACCTTCATCTTCGGTATTCACTTGTAATGCATATCTCAGTAACACTACCTGAAACATGCAGGTATGCTTTAAAACTTGTTCTAAGCATGTATGAGCCATTATCCTTTGTCTTAAGGTTTATCATTCATGCAGTGAGTGAAATGGAGATCCCTTTATGGTGTCCTATGAGCCACCTGGTGCAATAAGGATGAAGTGCTGAGAAGAGTTGAATAACACTTGCATAATCCTAGCAGTACGCAGAGACTTGAATACTGTCGAGAAGTCAA
Organism: Oncorhynchus clarkii lewisi; assembly: GCF_045791955.1. Lineage (NCBI taxonomy): Eukaryota > Metazoa > Chordata > Actinopteri > Salmoniformes > Salmonidae > Oncorhynchus > Oncorhynchus clarkii. The sequence goes on from NC_092166.1 coordinate 41,337,566, forward strand.
CAAAGCTCTAACTTCCAACTAAGTACCTCTCATTCTTACAGCTTCAGTCCAGTATGGCGTGCATCCCAAATGGCTGCCTATTTTTGTCATAGTGCACTACTATAGTGAATAGGGGGCCATTTAGGATGCCCCCAACCAACGTCAGAATGTAAGGATAAATTCCCTTCTGTTTTTCCCCATCACAAATAGTGTAAAGTCCTTAAGTAGTGTAGTTTAAAGTATTTTTACTTCCATTTTTGGGGGGATCTTTACTATTAATATTTTTGACTACTTTTACTTCACTACATTCCTCAAGAAAAAAAACACTTTACTCCATACAGTTTCCCTGACAACCAAAAGTACTCATTTACATTTTGAATGGGTAGCAGGACAGGAAAACTGCAAAATTCATGCACTTACTGTATCAAGAGAACATCCCTGGTCATCCCTATTGCCTCTGATCTGGCGGACTCACTAAACACATGTTGGGAGTGTGCCCCTGGCTATCTGTAAATAACAAGAAAATGGTGCCGTCTGGTTTGCTTAACATAAGTCATTTGAAATATTTGTACATTTACTTTCAATACTTAAGTATATTTAAAACCAAACCCTTTTAGACTTACTCAAGTAGTAATTCACTGGGTAACTCACTTTTACTTGAGTCATTTTCTATTAAGGTATCTTTACTTTTATTCAAGTATGACAATTGGGTGCTTTTCTACCACTGCTGCTCGCATTGATTGTGTCCTTGGAACTGAAGAGGTTAATTCTAGTCTACCCAATAGGCATTACAAAAATATCCAGACTCTAGGTTACAAATATTGACAATTCCTCTCTTACAAATATTACAGTACACTACAGTGTGTAACAGTACACTGTGACATCTCAACAGTTCACCAGAGTCAAATTAACACTCCCACACAAAACAAGATTCCCTGCAGAAACATTGCAACGAGACATGCGATTTCTTTAAGACGTGCTATTATGCAGAATATCAGTGTAACGTTTCTAAATGTACGGTGTATGTGCAGAAGAACAAGGACGAAGCAAGGAGAGCGTCTGGTACATTATAAAATGCAAACGGGTTGACAGCTCAAGGAGCAGTACAAAACAGATGCATTTCCCAGCCTGCATTAGATGATGAAACTCCACAAGTCAGTAGACGGAATCAAGAATCAATCCACTACAAGAAGACTCAGGCCAGAGAAGAGAGTCAAGGACACATGGTCATTATAGGAAGTAAAGAGGATTGTAGCGTTCTGGGAAGCTAGTGAGATGCCATACATGGTGTTTGTGTCTGAAATGCCACCCAATTCCTTACATAGTGCACTACTTTTGTCCAGAGCACATCTGGTCATAAGTAGTGCACTATGCAAGGAATAGGGTGCCATTTGGGCCACACACCCAGAATGAATGTTGTGGAAGTGAGTGGGCTGTGATGTGACCTGTGCTTGAGCTTCAGTGTCTGCTTCTGCAAGGGAGGAGGGGGAGGAGAAGGGCTGCATTGTGCCAGCCTGGGCATGGAAATGTAGATTTTGTTGCCCTTTCCCATCTGTTTATGTCATTGTGTTTTCTCTCTCTGCCTCTACTCATCTCCACAACTTTCCCTTTCTCTTTCTTTCTCTCCCCCTCTCCTTCTCTTTCTCTGCATGTCTCAACATGTGGCTTCCTTTCCTAGCTAGCTCTATCGCGAATAAATGGCAGATTTAGATGTTATGCTTATTATTTTTCATCATTAATTAATACCTGAAGCAAGGAAGAAGCAGTTAATGTTTGCATGGTGGAATATTAGCTATTTATATTATAATATTAGTCTCTGCCCCTGTTGGTGTTGCTTCTGATAATTAAAAATAATACCTGAAACTAGGAAGTAGCTGAATGTTTGCACAGTAGAATATGAGCTGAAGACTTCTCTGCTCCTGTGTTGTTTCAGTGCAGCAGCAGTGTGTTGTGTTGTGGTGTTGCAGACCGAGGGGAGGAGTGGGAGCTGGTGTTTAGTGTTTACGGAGGGGCAGCTGGCTCAGATCATGTGCCTGCAGGGCAGAGTACCGCTCTGCTGTGGTTCTGTGGCCTCAATCTCTACAGAGGCCTGGGTGGAGGTCTCAAATGGCACCCTGTTCCCTTTTATAATGACCAGAGCCCTGGTCAGAAATCTTCCACTATGTAGGGAATAGGTCGCCATTTGGAACGCAGCCCTGGTTTCCACTTATAGCATCTGCCTGATGTTGGTTCAGATTAACTAACCTGCTCCACTGAGTCCCCCCACCTGGGAGCTGCTGAACCAAACTCAGGTTGTGTCCCAAATGACATCCTATTCTCGTTATAGTGCTCGACTTATGACCAACAAAGCTCAAAAGTAATGCGCTATATGGTGCCATTTGGGAATCACCCTGCCTCTCACCGCTGTTTATTATGGTCTGTTGATACACATGATGGAGTAGCTACATGCCTACGTCCCTGACGTAAAGGAAAAGCAACTGACACATCAAATCGCATCACTGCTCAGTTCTGCTCACAGGCATCAAATTAAATGGAAATGTTGTTTCCGGAGCTTGTATTCCCCGTGGTTGAGAGAAAGAAATAGAGGTAAGGCCGGGTAGCAATGCTGAGATGTTGGCTGAAATGCAGAACCTCCCGAACACTGTTATGGATTGCCCCAAACTGTTTCGATTTTGTTTGGTGCTTGACAAATAACGGTTTTCACCTCTCTCTGTCCTTTTGTCTCCTCTCCCCTTTCTCCCACCCAGCTATCTGTCTTGCACACAATACACCCTTTCTCAACCGTGAATAATGTGTTTGTTCTCCTCCATCGCGCCTTCTCTTTTCATCCCTGTCTACCCCTCCATCCCTTGTTTGGTGCTCTCTGTGACATCTCGGCCATGCAAGGACACGAGGGAGAGAGGGAGGGACAGGACCGTCCATTGTCTTCAGCTGAACCCACGGAATATCAATTGTGTTTTTCTTGAGCCACAGGACCACCGAGCGTTGGCCAGTAACCTTTGGATAATAGTTTTGATGATGTCATGCCAGCTTTATCACCCTGGTTGAGTAGCAAATGGCACCCTATTCCCTACATAGTTCACTACTTTTGACCAGAGCCCTACGACTCTCAAAACACTCGCCAGATCCCTCCAACCCGGCAAGTGCACTATATAGCAAATAGAGTGCCATTTGGGATGCACACAGCACCTGACATGTTTTTTCCACAGTCTTCACTGGCACTTTTTCTGTAATTATACCAAGACCCTATTAAGCCACATCCTATTTCTATTCATATTCTACACCTATTCAAATAATTGGGAGACTTGCAGTCTCTTGTCTGGAGAACATTCTGGAATTGCCTGTTGTTTGTTCGTCATGGCAGGTTTGGCTGGTTACCCTCACCCTTTAGCTGCGGTTTGGGAGCAGAATCTGGGCCTCTTCATAAAGCGTATCAGAGTAGGAGAAAGGATCTACTAGCAGGTCCCCTCTGTCCATTTAATCTTAGTCATTATGATCTAAATGGCTAAACTGATCCTAGATTAGCACTCCTACTCTGAGGAATTTTGTTAATATGGGCCCAGGGTGTTTATGGCTCTTGTGTTGTGATTGGTCCACATCGGTGGTCGTTTTCCCAAATGCTGGTTGGCTTAGGCCCATACTGCTGCTCCTCTCTTCTCCCTAAGGGGTTGTCTGCTCTGCTGTGCTCCATTGGATCACTTCCCTGGCCATTAGCTTCATGACCTGATGAGTACTGTGTCCTCTGGCCTCTGTTTCCCCCTCTGTCCTCATGGCCAGAGAATGTTGTCTGCATACCAAGTGGAACCCTATTCCCTATCTAGTGCACTACTTTTCACCAGGGCCCTGGTCAAAAGTAGTACGCTGTATTGGTAATAGGATGCCATTTGGGATTCAGCCTCGGCCTCCCGCCCACCACCCACCGCCACCCACCAGCCCCCTCAAGACGCTCCCCAGATCACTCCAACCCGGCCAGTCCAAGACATTCCACTGGTGCTCATTTGCCAACATGCCTGGTTATTAACCTTCTGTTACACACAGACACTGTAGATGGCGAGCCTATTGAGCTGATTTTATTCACACGGCAGTAGAACCCAGGAGGGTGCTAAGGCCTAAATATGCGTCCCAAATGGCAAACTAGGGCCCTGGTCAAATAAACAACAGGGTGCCATTTGGGATGCAGGCTAAGAGTTAGCCATACCTCTTCTCTCCCTTGTGTTATTTAGAGGTTGATGGTCTCTCTCTCCTTACTGCAGGTGGTTTCATAACTGCCTCTCTTTCTTCTCTCTCTCTCTCTTAATACAGCAGTTGTGTGCCAAGGCAATCTCCTTCTACCTGCCTGCCAGGTTTATAAAATATATCCTGTTTCCTTTGCCTTATGGCAGCCTTAATCATTTAGGAGATACACAGTGATAGTGTCTGCCACTGCAGGTTGGCAGATGGTCTGTTGTAGTTAATTGATCCGGCAGTATGGTGTTCGGGTTTTTAAGCTTAGCCTACAATGAGTAGCCTTGTAATATGTAACTGAGTTTAGACTGCATGCTGCCAATCTTATACAGAATCTGCATCCCAAATGGAACCCTATTCCATATATAGGGCATTGCTTTTGACCAGAGCCCTCTATCTGCTGGCCCACTAGGTCACGCTCCTCTCCCTATGGGCCCTGGTCAAAAGTTGAGCACTATATAGGGAATAGCGTTCCACTTGAGACGCCACCCTGGTCTGATGGGAAGACCAAATGTTCTGATATGGAGAGGAGAGCTAGAGGCCCAGCGGATAAAAGCAATGTAACATTAAGCAATCATTTCAGCGTAGATTCAATCGACCCACCATAGATAAACAAATGCATATTCATATCATATGACAGGTTGATGGATTGTGGGTCCTGCTGGAGTGGAAGGCCTGGTCTCGTACGTAGAAACCCCTTCTCTGGTGTTCTGTCTCACCCTCTGTCTCTTTCTCTGTCTCTCCCGCTCCCTGTATTGCCATTTGCCGTCTGTGTCTTAGTGCCCTCATATCAATCAATCTGTATGTATATGTTTACACTACCGTTCAAAAGTTTGGGGTCACTTAGAAATGTCCTTGTTTTGAAAGAAAAGCACATTTTCTGTCCATTAAAATAACATAAAATTATCAGAAATACAATGTAGACATTGTTAATGTTGTAAATGACTATTGTAGCTGGAAACTCTGTACGGCCTATGAAATATCTACATAGGCCGTACAGAGGCCCATTATCAGCAACCATCACTCCTGTGTTCCAATGGCATGTTGTGTTGTAGAATATGTAGATATTCCGTTAAAAATCAGCCGTTTCCGGCTACAATAGTCATTTACACCATTAACAATGTCTACACTGTATTTCTGATCAATTTGTGTTACTTTAATGGACAAAAAATGTGCTTTTCTTTTTTAACGGTAGTGTATATATACTGTATATATAGCTGGTCTCTCCCTACTCTCTCTCTCTCTCTCTGTCGGTTTTACAGGATTAAGTGGAGTAGGCGCTCGGCAGAGGGAGGCGGGAGGAGAATACAGAGCTTTGTCTGGATGGAGAGAGAGAGAGAGGGAGGAGGTTGAAGAGGAAGAAAGCGCCATTGACAGACAGAGACACGCCAGTCACCCCCTGTGCCCCTCTCCCTCTCGCCCTCCATTGTTTGACTGCTAGACGTCAGCAAACAGGCAGGAATCCGTAGAGAGGGAGGAGAGAGAAAGGGAGAGAGGGAAGACATGGGGCTTTGTTTTCCATCCCTCTCTCCATCCCGGGGAAAGTGCAGGGAAAGGAGAAACGGGGATGGCGGGAGGAGAGGACAAGACAGGACCCCACACACACACATTTTTCCATCCATGTCATATTTACACACACTGTATGTATTCACACATCACATCTTACACATCACCATCAGCCCTTAGAAATACAGTCTGTATAATGTGCATACATCCTATGCCATCACACACGTCATTTACATTTTGGTCATCCAGAGCGACTTACAGTCCATGCATTCAACTAAGGTAGGTAAGACAACCACATATCAGTCATTGCAAGGAAAAAACGTTCCACAATTATGCAGCTATCAGCAAAAGCAGTGCTAGTAAGACAATAAAGTAATGATACTCAGGAATGTACATGATGCTGTCATATAGTAGTGCAGATTTGTGTACATTTGACTCAAGCTTTGACTGCTACTTCAGTGAATTTGATCAGTATCTTTCTACAGTACGTTGTTTTTCACTGCATCTTAATATCACTCTTGAATGTAAAAAAAAAAGGGTTTTATTTTGGTCTTCAATGGGGTTGATTGTTTGATTTGTTTCAATGAGATTGGAGAGAAAGAAAGAGGTGGAGAGAGGGAGGAATGGGGCCGAGCAGTGGAGAGCGAAGGGGTGTGGTTGGTTATAAAACCTGGGACACTGATGTCCTGTTGTGAAGCCCTCTGTCCTGGAACCCTGCACCCTCTGTCCTATCTCTCCATCACTTCATAGTGGGACTCTTCTGCAGCATCCAGTGAGGTCTGCAACATCACTTGAAGAACCCAAAGAGTCAGGAACCATGCTGACCATTTTGGCGCTAGCGTCGGTCATACTCCTGGGAATAGGTAAAAAGTATATTTAATTTTTCCTAATATATCCCTGACCTTAGTCCTAACCCTAAGTACAATGGTTCATTACAATAGTTGCTACACTGTAACACAGTCATAAGTCCACTGTAATGTAATTTGTTATCGCAAATATTTTGGGGGGATTTATGGTTAAAAAAATATATACTTCTAATATGTTAATTCTATGTTTAATCCTTCTGGTCTGCTTTAAAGTTGCACGTGAAAAGTGTGGTCTAAAATGTATCATCATCTTGAGTTGAAGGTTAAAGTTCACATAGTATCGGTGACACAATTTTAATGAATAACATTTATGATGAATGATCTCGTATGCTTTCTTTTCATTTTATTATAAAAAGCCCTTTATACATGCTTGGTATTTCATTCTCAGCTGTACATTAAACTAATCCCGGGGGTCACTGAATCTGGTTGACTCTGGGTTCTGCGTTGTTGGTGCCTTTCTTGATGAATGAATTAAAGGGAAAGGAAGTAAAGGAAAACCTGCGCAGATGCTTTTTCTTGTCATACGTTGTTATACAGATGTTATATTGTTTTGACTATTATTGTCATAACTACAGCAACATTTTGTTCTTCATCCGTGTTTCTCTCATACAGAGTTAATTCCGTAAGGCTCGCAAAGTTAAGATGAGGGCATACATTTTGGGACTCACTCTGAGACTGTGGTATTGACAGCATTTCTACACTTGAGTGGAGATCTTCTTTCCAGCTTTGTCAAAATGCAATTAAAAACGCCAAGTCTCACTCGATTGACAACTTCTGTGCTGGCTGACATCATTTATTGAAGGACGCTGGAGTTCCGAGCTGCATGTGAAAGTATGAAATGTGCATCTTTAGAGTTCTGAATGTGATTTGTGTGTGAGTCAGTATCTTGGGTCAAAATCTTGAATCAAACGGAATACCAAATACCCCAAAATACCAGTGAAAGTAATTGATGATAGCAATGTTTGTAGATACATAATTGGTGGTGGTTGTTGTACTGCAGTACTAATTGCATTCACAATGGAAGTGATATATTGATTTTATGGCAAATATAGAATTTACATTCATTTGTCAAGGTCACAACATAAGCTCTTTATATTCTGTGGGTAGCTACGTTGTACTTTTTAGTTCATATCAAAGCCAATCCTTGCTGCATGCTATCATTGCACATGTTCACACCTCATTGAACCTTGCATAAATAGTGGTTGTGTGTATGTAAAAGGGATTGAATGAAAGACTGAAAAAGGCTTTGCGACTGAAAGACATTGAAATGAACTTCAACTTGTTATCCTCTTGACTGTCTTTTCATAGTATATTAAACGGTACATCGACAGGAGAATAGTTTTAAAGGTTGTGTTTGTTTAATACTCCACAATAGTCTACTGGAACCATAGTCTGGAACAATCCCTTGCAACTAAAAATAAAACCCCTTTTCTCTGCCATACATCCCAGAGGCACATTTTGTAAGTGTGTACTACGTATTCTTCTTATTTAACCATGTCTGCTCCAGTCCACTCTATCCTATTGTCTGTTTTCATAGTATGTATATCCTTTATATCCCCAGAATAGTTTTGAAGCATGCAGTGATGATCTTTCGCGTTTGTATATTTGTATTGAAGCCACTATAAACATTTACAATGGTAGAAGCTTACATACAGGCAATGGTACAATGGTATCTTGGAGGTAACAAATGGTCATGGTTCAAACCAGGAAGTGTGAAAAAGGTCATTATGAACCGCATGGGTGCTGATCTTTCCTATTTAACCCTGTGTCTTAACCCCTATAGTGCCCCAGCAGTCTGAGGCCATCGTCATCTACACGGGCTGGGAGCGTCACGCCCTGGTGGGCTCCGACATCCGTCTTTCCTGCTCCTTCTTCTCCTGGCGCTGGACCTCTGATGACGTCACCTTCTCCTGGAGCTACCGGCCCGACGGTGCCAGGGACGCCATCTCTGTACATATATACTCTCCTCTATCATTATCCTCCTCTAGCCTCCTCTATGGATGCGTCCCTAATTGCACCCTATTCCTTAGATAGTGCATTGCTTTTAACCAGAGCCCTATGAGCCTATTCCTTAAATATAATGCACCCTTTGGGTCCTGGTCAAAAGTAGTGCACTACATAGGGAATAGGGTGCCATTTGGGACACTGACCTATCACTTCTTTCTCATTCCCCTCATCTAACCTGGTGCCAGCTCTTTAATTTCAGTCCCTCGCACCTTATCTCCATCTTATTAGCTCTCTCTTCTCGCTGTGCCTTGCCCTCCTTGGCCCCCAATCTCACCCCCCCATATTCCCCTTGTCCCCCTCTCCTACTTTCATCATCTCACTCTTCTTCTCTCCTCTGCTTTCACCCACCTCTTGCCTCTCTCCCTCTGAAACGATATCACCCCCTTCTTACTCCTTCCTGTCCCTTTCTCTCTAGCACAGTTGTTTAGATCCAAATAATGGACTTAATTTACAAGCTTCTCCTTTTAGCACATTTCATCTGTACCGTATCTAACAATTCATGTCATCTTCAGCCTAGATGTAGTCTGGACTCAGATCTGTTTCTGCTCTCTTGCCAACAAAAATGTTGCCATGACAGTTCCATAAGGAGTTGGTAAGAGAGCAGAAACAGACTGGCATCCAGGCTAGCCGAGATGTAAAAGCAGACAAGACACTGAATCCCTTTTACGGTCTTCCGGACTCCAGATCTTCCACTACACCGGTGGAGCTCCCTACGTAGACAACAAGGGACCCTTCAGAGACAGGCTGGAGTTTGTGGGGAACCCTGGTCGCCGGGACGGATCCATCCTGCTCAAAAACCTAGACTACGGAGACAACGGCACCTTCACCTGTGATGCCAAGAACCCACCTGACATAGTGGGACGCGCCTCCAGTGTCAGACTGCTGGTCTTTGAGAAGGGTGAGAGCATAGAATTACTAGCCTGGGTTTCGATTTTGCCACTCGTTGTCATGCCTGCACTCCTTGCATGTTTGCCATGACAAGGAGTGGCATGAATGCACAAACTGATCAGGGACCAGGCTATATAATTACATATAGAATCCCTAGAATGGCAAGTAGACAGTCCTTGTCTTGCCTTCTCTTTTATCTCTCAGTTCCCATCCAGGCCGGAGTGATCACGGGGTCCATCATCGGTGCAGTGCTGGGTCTGTTGTTGCTGATCGTTGTCATCTACTATCTCATGAGGTTCCTGGTGGCCCGCAGAGTCTTCAACCTCAGTGTCAGGTCAGTGCCCCTGTGCCTCGGTCTAGGGCCAAAGCCAGAGCCCATCCCCGGCCTGGACACCTGTATGGTTTAGCTGGCACTAGGTGGCACTCAGTTCTTTTGCTTGTAAAGGTATTTTTCAGATTTTATTGAACAGATAGAGAAAGAGGATGACGGTGGGGAAAAGTTTTGTCAAAAATGTTGCAGAGGCTATGGCAATACAGCTACACCACACAGACCACAGGTGGCATTTAGTTGACCGCTGATTAAGTTCTACAGTCAGTCTATGATCATATAAATATGACGAATCGAACAGACTTGGAACCTCTGACCATGGCAATTTGACTGGTACTCACTACGGCTAACCTGGTACTGCAATGCATGATTTCCATGGTAATGTAGTTCCATTCCAGTTCTGTATATACGTTCTTGTCTCCTAACCTACCCGGAGAGTCAGTGCTGTTCTGTTCTTTGTGATAGCTACAAAGCAGGACTATACTGTAACAGCAACAGTATATTGCTTTGACCACTGGAGGGAGAGGTGTGACATCCACCTGACGTTGTTCTCTTTTGTTTCCTCCAGCAAACATGGAAAGAAAGGGAAGGGTAAAGAGGGATCACAGCAGAGACAGGCAAGTCCTCTCGTCGTCGGCTCACTCACAACTACACAACGACAACAACAGCAGCTCACAACTACAGCACACAAGTACCGTACAACACAAGTCATGTAAGAGTACAACACCTATATGACAGCGCATACCATAACAACTTGGTTTTCACACAGCCACAGAACCACACTTTCAGCACGGTATTGTTAGTAAGAGGCCCACAGAGCAGGCATTATGGCACCACCAAAGCAAACACGTGTAATAATCCTCTCCTGCTATTAAACGAAACAGTCATCGAGTGTTGGAACGTTTTAAATCCAGTCAGTCGCCCAAAAGCTTAAGAGCTAAATGACCGCCCCTCCCCGACTCTTATATCCTTCCTCCGTTCGTTTTACCACCTCCTCAAGGGCCAACAAACACAGTACAATGGGTAAATAGTCGGGGGAAGTTCACCCATTTTTACGTGGCCTTCTTTTCACTCTTTCTGTGGTTGTAGTTGATCCCTCCCCCACATATCGTTTTTTAAATATTTTGTTTAATTACAGAGAAAATTTGTTGTAAAATTTAGCTGTCACCACTTGCTATATTGACTTATAATTCAATATGCAAATATGTCTAAAGCATATTATAAAACATTCTAAAACACTCTGCACCAACTCATATTACATCAGAATCCCATTCTGAATGATGTCTCTGCACAATTTTTTTGAAAAAAAAATCTACTTGCCATAAATCCATGTTTTAATGAGGCTGTTTACAACAACGAAATATGCAAATATGGATTTATGGGAGAAAGATTTGTTTTTTTTTTTTTTTTGGGGGGGGGGGGGGTCATTCAGAACGGATTCTGATGCAACATGCTTTGGACACATTTTCACAATGCATTGTAGTCAATAGCAAATGATCTCAGCAAAATGTGTCTACTAATTTTCTCTGTAACAAAACAAAATAGTAAACAGTTTAGGTAATCAACTACAAGACAGTGAAAAGGCCCCATGTAAAAATGGGTGAACTTCCCATAACACCAACCACCATTGTGAAATGGCTGAGGCAAGTTCGTGTAGTACAGTAATTTGATTCCCTGTGAATGGAACTGAGTTGCTCTCAGTGGGAGAGAAAGTAGAGAAAGAGGGAAACCTACTGATTCTGAGTCAAATGAAAATCACTGGCCCTATTATCGGCTCACAGTTATCTCAAATTACACTGAGTCACACAGTCACACTGGGGTATAAGTGCAAGGCTAGGGGGTGGATAGCTCTAACGTGCCTCCCAAATGGCACCCTATATATACAGTGCCTTGCGAAAGTATTCGGCCCCCTTGAACTTTGCGACCTTTTGCCACATTTCAGGCTTCAAACATAAAGATATAAAACTTTATTTTTTTGTGAAGAATCAACAACAAGTGGGACACAATCATGAAGTGGAACGACATTTATTGGATATTTCAAACTTTTTTAACAAATCAAAAACTGAAAAATTGGGCGTGCAAAATTATTCAGCCCCCTTAAGTTAATACTTTGTAGCGCCACCTTTTGCTGCGATTACAGCTGTAAGTCGCTTGGGGTATGTCTCTATCAGTTTTGCACATCGAGAGACTGAAATTTTTTCCCATTCCTCCTTGCAAAACAGCTCGAGCTCAGTGAGGTTGGATGGAGAGCATTTGTGAACAGCAGTTTTCAGTTCTTTCCACAGATTCTCGATTGGATTCAGGTCTGGACTTTGACTTGGCCATTCTAACACCTGGATATGTTTATTTTTGAACCATTCCATTGTAGATTTTGCTTTATGTTTTGGATCATTGTCTTGTTGGAAGACAAATCTCCGTCCCAGTCTCAGGTCTTTTGCAGACTCCATCAGGTTTTCTTCCAGAATGGTCCTGTATTTGGCTCCATCCATCTTCCCATCAATTTTAACCATCTTCCCTGTCCCTGCTGAAGAAAAGCAGGCCCAAACCATGATGCTGCCACTACCATGTTTGACAGTGGGGATGGTGTGTTCAGCTGTGTTGCTTTTACGCCAAACATAACGTTTTGCATTGTTGCCAAAAAGTTCAATTTTGGTTTCATCTGACCAGAGCACCTTCTTCCACATGTTTGGTGTGTCTCCCAGGTGGCTTGTGGCAAACTTTAAACAACACTTTTATGGATATCTTTAAGAAATGGCTTTCTTCTTGCCACTCTTCCATAAAGGCCAGATTTGTGCAATATACGACTGATTGTTGTCCTATGGACAGAGTCTCCCACCTCAGCTGTAGATCTCTGCAGTTCATCCAGAGTGATCATGGGCCTCTTGGCTGCATCTCTGATCAGTCTTCTCCTTGTATGAGCTGAAAGTTTAGAGGGACGGCCAGGTCTTGGTAGATTTGCAGTGGTCTGATACTCCTTCCATTTCAATATTATTGCTTGCACAGTGCTCCTTGGGATGTTTAAAGCTTGGGAAATCTTTTTGTATCCAAATCCGGCTTTAAACTTCTTCACAACAGTATCTCGGACCTGCCTGGTGTGTTCCTTGTTCTTCATGATGCTCTCTGCGCTTTTAACGGACCTCTGAGACTATCACAGTGCAGGTGCATTTATACGGAGACTTGATTACACACAGGTGGATTGTATTTATCATCATTAGTCATTTAGGTCAACATTGGATCATTCAGAGATCCTCACTGAACTTCTGGAGAGAGTTTGTTGCACTGAAAGTAAAGGGGCTGAATAATTTTGCACGCCCAATTTTTCAGTTTTTGATTTGTTAAAAAAGTTTGAAATATCCAATAAATGTCGTTCCACGTCATGATTGTGTCCCACTTGTTGTTGATTCTTCACAAAAAAATATATCTTATATCTCTATGTTTGAAGCCTGAAATGTGGCAAAAGGTTGCAAAGTTCAAGGGGGCCGAATACTTTCGCAAGGCACTGTATATATATTATTTTTTTTAAATATTTTTTATTTATTTATTTTATTTACCTTTATTTAACTAGGCAAGTCAGTTGAGAACAAATTCTTATTTTCAATGATGGTTAACTGCCTTGTTCAGGGGCAGAACAACAGATTTTTACCTTTTACCTACCTTTACCTTTGACCAGAGTAGTGCACTATATGGAATAGGGTTGCACTTGGGATGCGGCCTTAGTATTTCATTAATATAACACTCTTTCTTTCTTGTAAGCTTTTGGTATTCCCGCTGGTTCCTCCCAGGTCGAATTAAATCCAATTATTTTCTATATTGTGAGAGAGATATTCCATGTCAAATAGAATGAGGATGTATGCTGGTAAATGACATCCTAGGGTATTGATCAATTCACTAAGATGTCTTAATGGAAGTAGTCAAGGGTCTAGGGTTGCTAAATCCTGGTAACTTTCCCAGGTTTTCCAGAACCAGGATTTCTGGGAAACCTGAACATTTTGGGAAAGTTTAGGCAATTTTTCAACACTACAAGGGACAGTTTGGCGTGTAGTTAGTTTCCTCACAGTATTGTTTTAGGAATCAATCAGGTATGCAGCTGGCTGGGGTCTTTACAGTATCAGAGGTCAGGGGTTGAATTCAGGGTTTACTTCTGTCTACCTCAGCATTAGAGTGCACTGTCATTCTCATCTCCCCACAGCTCTCGCTGACTACGTCCAAAATTGAATCCTATTCCCTATATATTGCTCTACTACTTTTTTACCAGAGCCAAATGGCTCCTGGTCAAAAGAACTGCAATGGTTGCGTCCCAAATGGCAAGGGTCCTGGTCAAAAGTAGTGCACTATATAGGGTGCTATTTGGGATGCAGGCATTGTCACATGACGGATTGTCAGGTTGCACTTGAGTTGCAGTCAGTTGCACAAAATGCCTGGAGGTTGGGTGCATAAATTAATAATATATCTCACAGTCAAAAGGACACTTGCTGAAATTCTGACAGTATTGTTTCATACACAGTTTCACCATGAGCAATTCATTTCATGGTGCGGGGACAAAAACAACCTTTGGAGAAAAATAAAATGTGCAAAACAGTCTTCTCTTCACTATGGCTCCTCTCTTTTAAACTATGTATGTAAACACGTTTATGGGGTTTTCATATATTTGTTAAATGTGCTGTTTAATCAAACAGGCCTTATCTACTTCCCAAATTGCACCCTATTCCCGACATAGTGCACTACTTATGACCAGAGCCTTATGGGCCACGGTCAAAAGTAGTGCACTATATAGGGAATAGGGTGCCATTTGGGAAATAAACAGGGTGTTCATCTATAGGGTTTACTTGTAAAACATGCCGTTTGATTGAACAGGCCTTATTTAGCGCCACGCTGACTCCACACAATCTGTATCAGCCACTGTATCTGGGCTATTTCTATTTGCTTGGCTTGCACAACAAAGCTGCGAGAATGCCAATGGATGCATCCCAAGTGGCACCCTATTCCCCACAAGGCTCTTGTCAAAAGTAGTGAACTATATAGAGAATAGGGTGCCATTTAGAACGAGAACCACCATCATGTGGCATCTTCGTTCACCATTACTCCATTAGGGGAGGGAGGCAGAGTGGGAGAGAGAGTATTAGTAGCTGACTACCCTGGAGCCTGAAGCAGCATACAGCACACAACAGGCTGTACTGCAATGATAATACAGTGCACTCAATATTAGTCCCAGCAAACACACCGTCCCCACCCATTCTCGCCATTCCTCCCTCTCACTCACTCACTCACTAGCTCATTCACATTCCCTTTGTCTAGTCCCTCTCTCCCACTTTCTTTTCTGTCTCGTCCTCTTTCTTGTCCTCCCTCCTTCTCCTGTCTGTCTATCCTTCCTCTACTCCCTCCGGATGGCCGTGAGAAGCCCCTGTCTTTCTTTCTTTCTTCCTTTCTTTCTGTGTCTTCTTGTTCTGTCTCTCTCTCCACAGGTGAACAGCCAGTTCGTTTTTGGATCCGTATTCTGCTTAACCGATCCATCCTCTGATCAATCTCTACCTCTACCTGTCTATATCTCTATTTAGTAAGGGACTTAGCTTAGCTCCTAAACCCCTTCTCTGCCTGTGTCCCAAATGGCACCTTATTCGCTATGAAGTGCACTACTTTTGACTAAGTAGTGCACTATATAGGGAATAGGGTGCCATTTTGGACGTAGTATCTGTCTATAGGCACTGTAGCGATAGCCATGCACTTGACCTTTTACCCTTTCCATAGCATCCCAGTGTCTCTTTATGTTAGCGATTGCTTTTCAGTAAGGTAATTACATTAGATTGCTCTGACCTTTCCTTTTCACTAACTCAGAGGCGACTTTCCTCTTGCAGGTGGCCTCTGTACCGAGCCCTTACCTTCCCAGTCTACTCCCTTGCTCCCATGTCCTTAGCTCCAGTAAGATGAGGATGTGCAGAAATACGTTATTTGTTGTCATTGTCATGGTCCATTTGGTAGATCGATGTGTTTGAGTGAACTGATGGCAATGCATGTGTGATTGGTGCATGTCTGGGTGTTGATTGGTTAAAGTTGACTCAAAGCTGCATTTTAAGACACCTGCTATGTTGGAAATAGATGTGTAGCAGACCTGTGTCAGACGTTAGATCTGACTGTAGCAGTCCTGTCACTCTGTCCCTAACTCATCGATGCCTGTTTTGTCACCCCTTGCAGCCCTGGAGACCGCCCCCCGTCACTTGCCTCCCCCTTACCTCCTAAATATGACTCTCTTTCTCTTTTTCTCCTAAATGTACCTCTCTCTCTCTCTCTGCTCTAATGTAAATACCTCCCTCCCTCCTTCAATCCTAATCCATCTGTTTCCTCATTTTTAACATGCCCATCGATCTCACCCATCTCCCCCGTGCTAACACAACTTCTCTCCCCCTCCCTCTTCCCCTCTCTCCTTTCTCACACTCCTCCTTTCCTCCTGAAGTGACTCCTCTCCTCCCCTGTTCCCTCCTCCTCTCCACAGGGCCCAACTCTCTCCATCGGAGACCCGTCCAAGCTGAAGGCCGCCGCCTCAGAAAAGAAGAAGCAGGAGTCGCGCAAGGATAAGAAATAGGATACGGGGAGCAGAGAGCTAGAGCCCCAACACACAGCCCAGCCCAAAGCAATGAGACAGGCAGAGAGAGCAGGAACAGGGGGAGGGGACTCACCCAAGGGGGCAGGGCCTGGTAGGGTGCTGATGACCATCGAGCTGGAGCTCTCCAAGTGGGAAAAAGAGGGGGAGGGGAAGGGGGGTGGGTCCGCCTCGGCCAAATCATCCAGTTTCCTGTCCCTGTCCAAGCTCTCCAAAAAACTGACCCTTAAATAAGTGAATGAGAATCATACTGGAGAGGGAGGCAGCGGAGAACCTTAATTAAGGAGGCAGTCTTAAAGAACTATACGGCTGTGTCCCAAATGGCTCCATATTCCCTACATAGTGCACTACTTCTGACCAGAGCCCTATGGGCCCTGGTCAAAAGTAGTGCAGTGCACTAAATAGGGAATAGGGTGCTATTTCGGAGGCAGCCTAAGTCTGTCTTCAACGGTATATTCTTTCCCACAAGATCTAAGCCTTTACAACTCAAAGTATATTCATCATGATCTCAATGCCACACTGGGGTGAACATAGACACAATAGTGATAAAAAAAATATGATAGCTCAATCAATGGAAGTGAAACACTCCAACTACTACTGTCAGGTCATGAAACATACCATTTGAACCAAATCAAATGCCATCTGACTGCTAGTTTGATGACAAAATCTTAAAAGCTATTCCCAAGTTTGCCTTTCATTCTGACATCTTAGATGTGATGCAAGGCAGTATTCCTCAACTACGCCTGTCCGACACACATCAGAGAGTCCTGGCTACAGGGACCACCCGATTTGTTATTTTGTGTCTGTGTCCCAAATGGCACCCTATTCTCCACTCAGTGCACTACTTTGCCCTGAGCCCTATGGGCCCTGGGGAGAGGATCTGTCAAAGTTTGACTTGCCCTCACACTGACTGATGTTCTCTCTTCTTTCTCCTCTCGTCTTTCACTGGGAGCACTTTTATTCTGACTCCTCTTCGTTAAAACTGTAGAAGTTTCAAAAAAACTTTGAATGCTTACTCTTTCTCATCCTATCTTTTCTATCTCTCTTTCTCTCATAGATTTTCTGAATCTTATTTCTCAAAGACTCGACTTCCTCCCACTTGACTGCTTCAGCTTCCATACGCCACACCCTTTTAGACCACACCCCTTTCCTCCTGCCCCACCTTTTGATGCACTTGTCCTATCTCCTTAACTCATTAAGTCCTGCCTATAAAAGAGCAGTCCTACTAAGTTAAGCAAGAGTCCTACCGAGTTCAGCGTTTGTATGATGAGGCAGAACATACAACTCATAACCCTTTTAGCTAGCATCAAGGCAGAGCAGACCCAGTATAGACATGCAGTGTAACAAATGGACCCACCAGGCTATTGAATAGAGATACAAATACCAACAGGGAGAGGTCAAATAGTTCCTGAAACTTCTGTTACTGCTTCCTGCTGCTCAGTGCTCAATCAGATCAGGTGTGAGCGGTGTGAAGAGTTTGAATGCACCCTGTGCTGGACGAGTCAGAGTGAGGGAGAGAAATATGATTCCTAGCTCTTACCTTGTGTAGATGGGTTCAAATTGAAGTTCATATCGCCGGGTGATTCACTCCCTTCACATTTGAGCTAATGGAGGACGTAGTGCTGTGCTGCCTTTCTGTCACTGCAAGCTGGAGGCTAGGTTATTCCTGTCTATAAGGGTGTAGTAGATACGGGCTTACTGTAACAGCTGCAATTTAAAGCAGAGTAGAAAAAGCCCTGTTTGTTTGTGTCTGAGAGTACATCCCAAATGGCCAGCTATTTCCTATATATTGCACTACATTTGACGAGGACCCATAGGGCTCTGGTTAAACATAGTGCACTATATATTGTATAGGGTGCCATTTTGGACGCAGCCTGCTTTGAATTCTGTGACTGAGTCCTTGAAATGACGTCACGTTGACAGCCAGTGGACATTCTCAGGCCCTGACAACAAAGGGATACTCCTCCTTTCTACTCCTCCGTGTTATTCTGGTCCCGTTAATCCCTTCTGCACATTTCTCCCCCCTATTTTAGCACTTGCTGGTAACTGGATCTCTCTATCTCTCTCTCTCTTACACACACACACACACACACACACACACACACACACACACACACACACACACACACACACACACACACACATACTGTCTTTCTCTAATTCTCTCTCTAATTCTCTCTCTCTCTCTCTCTCTCTCTCTCTCTCTCTCTCTCTCTCTCTCTGTGTGTCCTTTAGTGACGCTAAGCTATGTTCCCTCATAGACTACCCAATCCACTCTATACTTAAGCCTCTTCTATCTAGCTTTATCAGTCAAAGCCAGACCCCATCTCAAACAAACTCAGCAATTCTTTTTTTCTTTTCTTTCCTCTCCTCCTCCTCCTCCTCCCTCTTTTTCAAACTCAGTGATGGACACCTCTCTCCTCCACCCCCCTGATCACCAACGTCCCTCTCACTCACCCACCAATGCCACCACACCCCTGCACGTTCGTTCACCTACCTTTTCTGCTGGTTGGAATGCCACGTCGCTCTCTTCTGCCCCCTATTGGCCAGGGATGGAAACTGGGCAGAATCATCCATGTTATTAGTTCTCATTGAAGACTTTAATCTAGCTATAGCTCTCTGCCGGTCGCAAAGGTGCGTGTTTTATGTGTGTCTGTGTGTCTAGTCAGACTGTCATGTCAAACAAAAGATGACAAAAACACTGTACATGCATGTCATTCTAAAGTAAAGCAAATAATGAAACATTTTACTGAACAAGTGCACAAAAATGCTTGTTTTGTTTGAGGGAGGCGGATGTGTGATAGTAGCTTCTTATGACATTTTATCACATTGATGCCCTTGTTCATGGAGGGGGATCTGTGTGGCTGTTTTTATTTTGGTGCATATTTTCCAGGGGCGGAAAATCAATATTTGTTATTTTAAGGTGCAAGCTGCATGGGGCTACAGGAGGCACTCGCAAGGTGAGGGAGGTGATGATGAGGAGGAGGAGGATAAGGGAGGTTAACTTCAGATGTTGCCGGTGGTCATGTGATTGGAAAAAAAGAACAGGTTGTTGCTGGGATGAAGATACTTTGGAGAGAGAGAGCGAGACTTATCTTGTGTGTTAAGCCAAGCCAAAGCCCATATGTATCGCTGAAGATATGGTTCATCTCTCCCTAAAGCTCTCTCTTCTAAGGTCCTTACCCTGAGCTTCGGGTCTGAACGTTTGATAGGCTATGCGAGGTGGTTAGCGTAGGGTTTAGTGTTGAATGTGTTTTGTTCTTTTAACTGTGGTCATAGGGAGTGTGTTAAAACCACACCATGGTTCATTAAGCCAATAGAAAATACATAGTTCTGTTCACCCCTTCGCTGTTTAACCAACTATCCATCATCAGATGTGATCCGTTTGAATGTTTCTTTCGTTTCTTTTTCAGTACAGCCACACGGACTCCTGACATAAAACAAACTGCTTTAAAATGTCTTCACAATGTTTTGTTGTCTGGATTGTGTACTGTACGTATTATTTTGGTTGTTAGATAACATTCCTTTCTTAGAAATGTCAAGCTTCTTACATTTTTACGTTTATTTTAATGCTTACAATTAAAGTGCACTAATCATATACATTTGATTGTTATTTCAAATGTGTTGTAAAGGGAAGGTAAATAAAAATTCAAGCATCAAACACATCTCGGTTGTAAAAGGAGAATAAAATAAACCCAAATGAAAATGACTAGTGTTCTCCATGTCTGTTCCATTCCAATTTATTTTGAAAAGTCGTTGGATTATCTACTTCTTGATAGGGTTCTTCATGGTACATGTGAGGTTAATATTGTTGTTTGTTTGTTTGTTTGTTGTCACTGTTTCTTATTGTTTTCAGTGGCAATAGAGGTGCTAGCCTATGACAGTGCTCTTCTGGGTTGTTCCTGACAGTGGGGACAGCAGGTGCAGGTAACACCACAGAGCCCCCTCTGTGTACCCAGGGGCCGGGGTGGGGGTGCTAGTGCTGGGGAGGGTCAGGTTACCCTTACAGGAGACAAGAGGGGAGGTGAAGGAGAGGGGAGGGTGGGTGTCAGTCCCAACCACCCAAAAAGTCATCCGCTTCTTTTCCATGTGTTAGAGATCAGTCCCCTGTCTGTCAGGACGAAAGGTCTGCCCTTCACATTTCAACTTACAGTTGGAACACTGCAAGCATGGGGAAAGGGGTAAGTTCTCTTCACTTATTTGTCCTTTATACCAGGGTCGGGGTCAATTACATTTCAATTCAGAAAGTAAACTGAAATGGAAAAAAATCTCACACACAGAAGCATTGAGGAAAATTGGAATTGGAGTTTCAGTTTACTTCCTGAATTGACCCCAACTCTGCTTTTTACACACATACACAGTCCGTCGTATGAATGTATGTATGGTTGAGTTGGGGTCAATTTATTGTCTAACACCAACACTCATGTCTCGTGTTGTAAAATGCCTGTAACTTTCCAAAAAATTCTGGTTGGAGGATTTTGGATTTCCTGCTTATTCTTGTATGATTACAGGAATCTTTCATCCAGGAAATCTAGAAAACCTGGGCATTTTGGGAAAGTTAACAGAATTTTACAACCCTAGACATGTCACATACAGCCACAGACATCATGGAAAATCTGAGCCGGTTTTCTAATCGTGTCTGCAGTGACGCCGGGCGCCGGCTCGTTGCATTTTGTGACCACATTGGATTGTAGGATTAGGGCCTAGATAACTAATACCATCAATATATTATCAAGATCTCTACTCACACATATTACAGAATTTCAGTTGTATAACCTGTTTCAATTCCAGCTGACTTTGTTTTCTAGCAGGTGTTGGAGATGATCTGTTATAACATACAGTAGAGGAAACCGGGGAAATTGCTAAGTCAGGCACATTTCCTGCACTCCACCAACACTCTACTCTCAAACTCTTTTTGATTGCTTTTTCAATGTGTCGCTCTCTCACACACTCATTCTTTTGCTCTCTCGCTGTCGCTTTCACTCGTTCACACGTTCTGCTGGGAAAGAAAGAGTGACAGCAGCAGATGATTTCCATGAAGCTGCATTCTTCATCAGCGACTGTTCCGATCTGAACAACACACTCACTAATGTCAACTCAGACTTTCCATCGCCATATTTTCACAAAGTAACCAACACACAAATTAACCAACACGCAAAGCAATGCTATCCTACTATACAGTAGTGAAATGTTTTAAAAAAAATGATTTATGAACACGAATATATAATATAAACATGGATATACTTCCATAGGGATCCTATAACTCATTATATATATGATTTCTACAGCATGCTATATGCAATGCCTATGTATACTTCTCCCTCTGTGTTTGGGAGGTTTGAGTTAAGGGCTTATGTTTGATGTGATAATCTCCTCACTCCTCAGAGTGGTGCCGAAAATGGAGGAGGAAAGAAGAAGAAGAAGGAGAGGGACTTGGATGAGCTCAAGAAGGAGGTGTCCATGGTAAGAGCAACTAGCTGTCTGGGGCTGTGTCCCAAATAACACCCTATTATCTATGTAGTGTACAACTTTTGACCAGGTCCCACAGGGCTCTGGTCAATAATAGTGCACCAAATTAGCCTGGGTACCAAGAGTGCCATTTGGGACGCAGAACAGGCTGTCACGTGTAAAGAACTCAGCGCAGTGCATTTCATATTGAATAATGACCTTCTGGCTGTGGTTTATTTGAGTAAATCAGATTATTCTGTTCTTTCACAGGATGATCACAAGATATCATTAGACGATCTGGAAAGGCGCTACACAGTCGACTTGGCTCGGGTAACACACACGCACACACACACACACACACACACACACGCACACGCACACACACACACACACACACACACACACACACACACACACACACACACACACACACACACACACACACACACACACACACACACACACACACACACACACACACACAGCTGCCCTCCCTTCTGCTCTGCCGAGTCATTTTAATCTCCTAGCCCTGATCTAATCTCTACATAACTACTGCTTCTTGTCAGTGCTGCACACACACAAACTGTTACTTTAGTCCATGTTTGTCCATGTGGTTCAAGTTGAGTCCACAGGGTTCTCATCCCTGTCCCACATGGGAACCCCACATGGTATCTCCATTACTGGTGTTCAGTGGTATTACAGTGAATATCAGTGAAGTAATATAGGTCCCATATGGAGCGATGTCTATCTGTCTCATCTTTAATCCTACTGACTTTAATCCTACTGACTTTACACAGAACTAAATTGTTGTTTAGTTGCCATATTAGAAATGGCCACCAGGGGGTGATGGACAAAATCTGCAATGGTACTATACTGGCACTATGATACTTCTCTATGATACATTTGACATTTTAGTCATTTTGCAGACGCTCTTACAGGAGCAATTAGGGTTAAGTGCCTTGCTCAAGGGCACATTGACACATTTTTCACCTAGTCGGCTCGGGGATTCGCTCTTAACCGCTAGGCTATCTTCCACCCTTCTTCAGACATGCCCTAGATGTGTGTGAAATGTGGTGCCTCTATCACAAAAGGCAGAATCCCATGCTTTAGCTGCCCCACCACACACAACAACCAAAAGGGCCGTAGAAATGGAAAACATGATTTTGTTGTTGTGAGTGTGACTGTCTGACTTGCCTAGTTAAATAACTAATAAACAGAGTCCCCGTAGTGATGGTCTGTCTGCTGACGGACAGTGATTGTTTAAGTGACTGTGGTACATGTTGTGTAAAGTGTTGTATGTCTTGCAATGTAATATTTGTATGCCAGGAATGCCTGTAATATTGCCAAGCAAATTTCCCTATGGGACATTAAAGTATTCATTCATTGTCTTCCAGGGTTTGACCAATGCCAAGGCTCTGGAGGTGCTGGCCAGGGATGGGCCCAACGTGCTTACCCCCCCTCCAACCACGCCAGAGTGGGTGAAGTTCTGCCGTCAGCTGTTCGGGGGCTTCTCCTTGCTCCTCTGGATCGGTGCCATCCTCTGCTTTCTGGCCTACAGTATCCAAGTGGCCACTGAAGATGAGCCAGCCAATGACAACGTGAGAACCGCCTCAAGGCTAGCCTGTATAACATCTGTCATGTTCACTACACATTAACCAACCTGGTCCCAGATCTGTTTGTGCTGATTTCTTTTTATTTGATCAGGATCTCTTTTAGCCCACCAAGGGCTAGTCTTCCAAGAGTCTTTAGGAAATGTTTAAAAAAACAGAAAGAAATGTAGAAAAATAACAAAAACAAATTAAAAACACAAACACAGATACACATTCCCATACTTTTGCATATTAACGAGTTACACCTGCCAAGCCCCCAACCCTCACCCACCCACATACCTCATGTGCACATAGTCATTTTAATTTAAATACAAGATCACATATTATAATAACCTCTTAGACCCATTCTAGTTGTTGATTAATGTGCTTTGTGAATTATTCTTCTAAAAAAAACGATTTGACAAGATTTCTGAACTTTCTGGCAAAAGTTTCTGAAACTAAAAGCTATTTTAACCAGCTCTGAATTGGGTTTTGGTGGTCTATACGTGGCCTTGGTTCTGCTCCGTGTGTTACGAGAGTGTTTGTCTATGACTATATCCAGTTTATCATATATAGTGGTTGGTCTTTCAGACTGGTGAATTTTATGAAAAAGGGTTAGTTAGTATATTATTTTCTATCATTTCCTTGACAGTCAGCCATTCGAGTGCAGTATGCAATTCTACGGAGGGCCTCTCCTAACCATATTGCAGAACCATTCTGGTTGTCTTATTTTGCGCTATTTGCAGGCTCTTTAGGTCACCGACACTTGCATTACCCCGGATGACAGAGCAGTAGTTCATTTGACTATGGATGAGATCTTGTGAGAGTTATTTTAGAATTTGCTCTGGCATATATTTCGCAATCCTTCTGAGCATACAGGAGGTGCCAATGATTTTGTTGCAGAGGTGATGACCAAGAGAGACTGTCTAGCGGTACACCTAACAGCCTAGTCTCTGAAACCTATTCGATGGGTGTCCCGCCAAATGTCAGCTGTGAGGAGGGTCGTTTGTTACTTCTCTCCTTTGTACATATTAACATTGCCTTGGTTTCTTTGTTTTCAGCACTTATTTATTGTGGGTTATCCCATTTGACATTTTGGTCATGTCAGCTTTAAGAGCCTCTTTAAGCTGCCCTACAGAATTGCCTGATCCAAAAACAGTTGTGTCGTCAGCAAACATGGTTGCATAGAGTTGCCCAGTTATTAGCTAACACTGTCTATCATCATCATCATCATTGCCAACCTGGTTGCAAACACACTACATACAGTACATACAGTACACAAATAAAACAACCATCATCATCATCACTTTCACTCACAATTATGTTGATATACTGTATGCCATGTACTGTAGTGCAACACCAATAACCTTAATCTGGTCATCTTGTTATCTCGTTCTCTCTCTCTCTCTCTCTCTCTCTCTCTCTCTCTCTCTCTCTCTCTCTCTCTCTCTCTATACAGCCCTCTTCCTCTCTCTTTCTCTACCCCATCACTCTCTCTCTCTATTTCTCTACCTCCCTCTCTCTCCCCCCCTCTCTCTCTTACCTCCCTCTCTCTATCTCACTCCCTCTCTCCTCCCTCCCTCTCCCATAACAGTTGTACCTGGGAGTGGTTCTGTCAGCTGTGGTCATCATCACTGGCTGTTTCTCTTACTACCAAGAGGCCAAGAGCTCCCGCATTATGGACTCATTCAAGAACATGGTTCCTCAGGTGAGCTGAGCTGAGACAGCACAGTATATTGCTTTGTCGGCGTCCCAAATGGCACCCTATGAGATGGCCCTATTCCCTTTATAGTACACAGTTGACCAGGGTCCTATTCCCTTTAAAGTGCACTACTTATTTAGTTTGTATTTTGTATTGTACTTTTTACCCCTTTTTCTCTCCAATTTCATTATATCCAATTGGTAGTCACAGTCTTATCGCATCGCTGCAACTCCCGTAAGGACTTGGGAGAGGCGAAGGTCGAGAGCCATGCGTCCTCCAAAAGACGACCCCTCCAAGCCACACTGCTTCTTGACACACTGCCCGCTTAGCCTGGAAGCCAGACGCACCAATGTATTGGAAGAAACACTGTACAGCTGGCGACCGAAGTCAGTGTGCATGTGCCAGGCCTCCACAAGGAGTCACTAGAGCGCGATGGGACAAGGTCATCCCAGCCGGCCAAACCCTCCCCTAACCCGGATGATGCTGGGCCAATTGTGCGCCGCCTCATGGGTCTCCCAGTCGTGGCCGGGCTGCAACACAGCCCAGGATCGAACCCAGATCTGTAGTAACGTCTCTAGCACTGCGATGCAGTCCCTTAGACCGCTGCGCCACTCGAAAGGAAACTGCACTACTTTTGACCAAGCCCAGGGCCCTGGTAAAAGTAATGCACTATATAGGGAATAGGGTGCCATTTGGTCATCTTAACAGTGTGTGAAGGCTATAATAGGCTTAAATCCCCTTGGAAATTCTTCCAATTCAAGTAATTTAATTTCTTTTGAGTGCCTAGAGTGGGCTTACACTGACTTGAGAAGCATAATAAGCTTATCCAACATAACACAACTAATAATTTGAGCCAAATTTGGATTTGCCAATGAACGTTTATCGAAAAAAGTTTCATTCTCCCCTTTCAACCGCCCCTTTGTCTCTCTCTTTCATCTCTCC
Source organism: Oncorhynchus clarkii lewisi (assembly GCF_045791955.1). Classification (NCBI taxonomy): domain Eukaryota; kingdom Metazoa; phylum Chordata; class Actinopteri; order Salmoniformes; family Salmonidae; genus Oncorhynchus; species Oncorhynchus clarkii. Next base: position 41,363,640 of record NC_092166.1, read on the forward strand.
TCTCTCTTATCCACCCCTGGCAGCAAGCCCTGGTGATCAGGGAGGGAGAGAAAATGACAATCAATGCACAGCTATTGGTGAGGGGAGACCTGGTGGAGATCAAAGGAGGAGACCGGATCCCTGCCGACCTCCGAGTCGTCTCCGCTGCTGGCTGCAAGGTGAGGAGAGGTCAGGGAGTCCAAGGGTCACTTTCTTACTATCTGTCCAGGTGGATTACTTAGTTGCTGTCTCTCTCTTTCTCTCTCTCTCTCTCTCTTTATCTCTCTCTCTCTCTCTGTCTGTCTATGTCTGTCTGTCTGTATTTATTTCTGTCCAACTGGATATCTTTCCTCTGTCTGTGTGTGAAGGTGGATAACTCTTCTCTGACTGGGGAGTCAGAGCCTCAGACACGCACAACAGAGTTCACCCATGAAAACCCCCTGGAGACCCGGAACATCGCCTTCTTCTCCACCAACTGTGTGGAGGGTCAGTAGGACAAATCCTTTCCTATCTTTTTATTCATTTATTTTGATTTTACAAGGGAGACCTGACCTATTTCTCCTCCCTCTATCTACCCCATTCCATCCACTCATCCATCTTCAATGAATGAATTGCTTGTCCTTCCTTCCCCCCCTCCCTCAGGCACAGCCCATGGTGTAGTAGTAGGTACCGGTGACCATACAGTGATGGGCCGTATTGCCACCCTGGCCTCGGGGCTGGAGACAGGCCAGACTCCCATCAACATGGAGATCGAGCACTTCATCCACCTGATCACAGGCGTGGCTGTGTTCCTGGGGGTGTCCTTCTTCATCCTGGCCATCATCCTGGGATACACCTGGCTGGAGGCTGTCATCTTCCTCATCGGCATCATCGTGGCCAATGTACCAGAGGGTCTGCTGGCCACCGTCACTGTGAGTATGCCTTGAATGTCCCAGTCAGATTGGCCCATAGCCTAGGGGCAGTAGCCGATCTTGCGTGAGGCAGGTTGATGTGCCTGATGTAGGGTAGCCTAGTGGTTAGAGTGTTGGACTAGTAACCGGAAGGTTGCAAGTTCAAACCCCCGAGCTGACAAGGTACAAATCTGTCGTTCTGCCCCTGAACAGGCAGTTAACCCATTGTTCCTAGGCCGTCATTGTAAATAAGAATTTGTTCTTAACTGACTAGGTAAATAAAGGTAAAAAAAAATAAAAAATAGTACACCCCCTGGACATGACGCTAGTCTGTCGCAGGGACCATCACTGTGAGTCCGACTACTATTGTAGTTGGTGAGTGAAATAGCAGTGGGCCAGATTCAATCCCGTACTGGCAGTGGTACATTTATGTGTGCTAGAGGCAGCGGCTTAGACCGCTAGACACCCCAAGGCCACGGACTGGTATTGTGTATATGGGCTAAATTATAATTCTAAGTCTCCATGCAAATCTCTTGCTAAATCTCATGATTTAAACCAAAGTCTATGAGAGTGTGCTCTGTAGTAGGATTTTCCATCCATCTTCCACTCATCTTTGACCATTACTCTGTCGTTACTCAAGTTTCAGGTTTTATTGTCACGTGTGAAAAACTCTTTCCCAACAATGCAATAATCAATGCCGGTAGTACTATAAAATAAGGTAAAGTAGAACAAAAATGAACGAGAAATAGAAATAAGAAGAACATGAGAAGGTATTTGAGCTTTATACAGGGACAGTTCCAGGGTCAATATGCAGGGATACTGGAGTGGTAGGGGTAGATATGTATAGGGGTAAGAGGACTCGGTAATGTCCATTTCCTCTCCTCTACCCCCACTCTCCCTCCCTCCCTCCCTCTGTCTCTCAGGTTTGTCTCACCCTCACTGCCAAGCGCATGGCCAAGAAGAACTGCCTGGTCAAGAATCTGGAAGCTGTGGAGACCCTGGGTTCTACCTCCACCATCTGTTCCGACAAGACAGGGACCCTGACCCAGAACCGCATGACCGTGGCCCACATGTGGTTTGACAACATGATCCATGAGGCCGACACTACGGAGGACCAGTCTGGTGAGACCACCCACAGACATCGTCTGTCCCTTCTACATTCAACCAGACCCCTTGAATTAGTTTGCTTCTCTGCTGTGTTAAATGAGCTTTGATGTAAGCATTTAGAATAGAGATACTATACTGTGTGCTATACAATATACTGAAAAAAGATACAAATTCAGCTCAGTCACTCAGTCTATGGTTACAAAATTCTGGTATTTTCCCAATATTCCCAGGTTTTCCAGAAATCACAGGTTTTCCAGAAATCCCGATTGGAATATTCCCGGAATCAGGATGGAATATACAGGAAATCTGGGAATCTTCCAACTGGAATTTCTGTAAAATCTGTGAATTCTGGAAAAAAATGAATCATCCCTCTGCAAGTCTGAAGCATCTCCTGTGTTCCTTCAGGTGCCACCTTTGACAAGAGCTCAGCTACATGGCACTCTCTGTCTCACGTGGCTGGACTCTGCAACCGCGCTGAGTTCAAAGCTGGGCAGGATAACTTCCCCATCCTCAAGGTAGGGGATGGCCACTATACACCCACACCGGTGGGGGCTGATGAGGGGAGGAGGGCTTCTAGTAATGACTGGAATGGAATGGTTGAAACAGTCCGTTGTCCGATTTAAAGTGCCCCAATGACCCACACCAATGCGGCTAATGTCCACAAACCTGGCCACGTTGAATCTAACAACACAAAACCCTTTCCTCCAAACTGTTGCAGTAGCAATACTACAGTTTACTATCTAATACTGCAGTACTTACTATATAGTTCTATAGTATACTGCAGAATAGTATACCACATACTGTAGTATCCCTCGATTATGTGTAGTACTTAATATAGAATGTTGTAGTATACTGTAGAATACAATAGTAAATACTAAAGTAATGTCCACAAAAACACTTGTCTGTAAAAACACTACACTTTTTAAACTATAGTAAATACTACAGTATTTAATTTGCATAAACCATGTCCATTGCCCTCCCCCATATCACAATTTGTGCCACCCATAAGTGAGAAATCTACATGCCAAATATAACCATATATTGTGCTCCCTACATGTTAGGGTCTGAACCCCAGCCCGACCACCTTACAGGCTATGGAAAATGTGCCCTTTTAGTATTTCTACAGTAGGTGTTCTGAAGGAGAAGCCGCAACTTCTATGTCAAAGATAATAAAACAAAAACACTATAGTAAATGCTAAAGTAATTCCCACAAAAACACTACAGTAAATAATACAATATACTACAATCTGCAAAAACACTACTTTAATTTTTATAGGATATACTACAGTTCTTTTACTACAGTATTTATACTATAGTTAACTGTAAATACTACAGTATACTACAGTAAATACTACATTAAAGCCCGCAAAAACACTACAGTGAACACTATAGTATTTATACCATTGTATGCTAAAATATTTTTTCATGTGAGTAGTCACATACTAAACCAATTTTCAGTCAGCAACCCATTCTGACAATGTGAATAGACCGTCTCCTGCTGACTGCTTGATGTTGTGTTGTTTTGTAGAGGGACACTGCTGGCGACGCGTCAGAGTCTGCGCTGTTGAAATGTATCGAGCTCTCCTGTGGGTGTGTCCGCTCTATGAGAAACAGATACCCCAAGGTGGGAGAGATTCCCTTCAACTCGACCAACAAGTACCAGGTATACAATTACCCCTTCAATGTGGACATTCACAACACAAAACATACAGCATAGACCCAACTGCATAAACCAAAAAAACAGACCTACAGCCCAATCCATAATTATTTTGAGCCACCAGAACCACTAAAAACGGCACTGACACAAGAGTAAAACATATATATACTATATATACTTTTGTCTTCTACCCACCTTCTGAAAGCTTTCCATTCATGAACATGAAGACAATGAAAATGGCCACCTACTCGTTATGAAGGGAGCACCTGAGAGAATATTGGACAGGTATTTATTGACATCAAAACGGTGTCTCCCTCAATAGGTAAATACGATGGAGTCACATAAGCCATTATGCCAAAGATACATAGACGTGCCCTCTAAATACATCTCTCACTGATTGACCGCAAAAGGCGAATAAATCCTACGTGTTTGTGCATCTCTTAGGTGTAGCACCATCATGATCCACGGTCAGGAGGTTCCAATGGATGCCAACTGGAACGAAGCTTTCCAGAGTGCCTACATGGAGCTGGGAGGGCTGGGAGAGAGAGTTCTAGGTACTTACAGTACCGTATAAAGAGTGCCATTTGAGACTCAACTATCTCCAGACCACACTGGCAGTTGTCTGTGCCCTTCCTTTATGTGTCCCCTCTCAATCTGCATCTCCCAATCTGTTCCCTACATCTTTCCTGTCATAGACACTCAAAAAAATACAAAAGCAGATTTTTTCATTTTTTATTTCACCTTTATTTAACCAGGTAGGCCAGTTGAGAACAAGTTCTCATTTACAACTGCGACCTGGCCAAGATAAAGCCTAGCAGTGTGAACAGACAACAACACAGAGTTACACATGAGCTAACAATAAACAAGTCAATAGCAAAGAAGAAAAAATATAGAATAAAAAATAGTCTATGAGGCATGAGGAGGTAGGTGAATAATTACAATTTAGCAGATTAACACTGGAGTGATAAATGATCAGGTGGGCTATTTACCGATGGACTATGTCCGGCTGCAGTGATCGGTTAGCTGCTCAGATAGCAGATGTTTAAAGTTGGTGAGGGAGATAAAAGTCTCCAACTTCAACGATTTTTGCAATTCGTTCCAGTCACAGGCAGCAGAGAACTGGATGGAAAGGCGGCCAAATGAGGTGTTGGCTTTAGGGATGATCAGTGAGATACACCTGCTGGAGCACGTGCTATGGGTGGGTGTTGCCATCGTGACCAGTGAACTGAGATAAGGCGGAGCTTTACCTAGCATGGACTTGTAGATGACCTGGAGCCAGTGGGTCTGGCGACGAATATGTAGCGAGGGCCAGCCGACTAGAGCATACAGGTCGCAGTGGTGGGTGGTATAAGGTGCTTTAGTAACAAAACGGATGGCACTGTGATAAACTGCATCCAGTTTGCTGAGTGGAGTATTGGAAGCTATTTTGTAGATGACATCGCCGAAGTCGAGGATCGGTAGGATAGTCAGTTTTACTAGGGTAAGTTTGGCGGCGTGAGTGAAGGAGGCTTTGTTGCGAAATAGAATGCCGACTCTAGATTTGATTTTAGATTGGAGATGTTTGATATGAGTTTGGAAGGAGAGTTTACAGTCTAGCCAGACACCTAGGTACTTATAGATGTCCACATATTCTAGGTCGGAACCATCCAGGGTGGTGATGCTAGTCAGGCGTGCGGGTGCAGGCAGCGAACGGTTGAAAAGCATGCATTTGGTTTTACTAGCCTTTAAGAGCAGTTGGAGGCCACGGAAGGAGTGTTGTGTGGCATTGAAGCTCGTTTGGAGGTTAGATAGCACAGTGTCCAAGGAAGGGCCAGAAGTATACTGAATGGTGTCTTCTGCGTAGAGGTGGATCAGGGAATCGCCCGCAGCAAGAGCAACATCATTGATATATACAGAGAAAAGAGTCGGCCCGAGAATTGAACCCTGTGGCACCCCCTTAGAGACTGCCAGAGGACCGGACAACATGCCCTCCGATTTGACACACTGAACTCTGTCTGCAAAGTAGTTGGTGAACCAGGCAAGGCAGTCATTAGAAAAACCGAGGCTACTGAGTCTGCCGATAAGAATATGGTGATTGACAGAGTCGAAAGCCTTGGCCAGGTCGATGAAGATGGCTGCACAGTACTGTCTTTTATCGATGGCGGTTATGATATCGTTTAGTACCTTGAGCGTGGCTGAGGTGCACCCGTGACCGGCTCGGAAACCAGATTGCACAGCGGAGAAGGTACGGTGGGATTCGAGATGGTCAGTGATCTGTTTGTTGACTTGGCTTTCGAAGACCTTAGATAGGCAGGGCAGGATGGATATAGGTCTGTAACAGTTTGTGTCCAGGGTGTCTCCCCCTTTGAAGAGGGGGATGACCGCGGCAGCTTTCCAATCCTTGGGGATCTCAGACGATATGAAAAAGAGAGGTTGAACAGGCTGGTAATAGGGGTTGCGACAATGGCGGTGGATAGTTTCAGAAATAGAGGGTCCAGATTGTCAAGCCCAGCTGATTTGTACGGTTCCAGGTTTTGCAGCTCTTTCAGAAGATCTGCTATCTGGATTTGGGTAAAGGAGAAGCTGGGGAGGCTTGGGCGAGTAGCTGCAGGGGGGGGGGGGGGGGGGGGGGGGCTGTTTGCCGAGGTTGGAGTAGCCAGGAGGAAGGCATGGCCAGCCGTTGAGAAATGCTTGTTGAAGTTTTCGATTATCATGGATTTATCGGAGGTGACCGTGTTACCTAGCCTCAATGCAGTGGGCAGCTGGGAGGAGGTGCTCTTGTTCTCCATGGACTTTACCGTGTCCCAGAACTTTTTGGAGTTAGAGCTACAGGATGCAAATTTCTGCTTGAAAAAGCTGGCCTTTGCTTTCCTGACTGACTGCGTGTATTGGTTCCTGACTTCCCTGAACAGTTGCATATCGCGGGGACTATTCGATGCTATTGCTGGTCGAGGGCAGTCAGGTCTGGAGTAAACCAAGGGCTATATCTGTTCTTTGTTCTGCATTTTTTGAACGGAACATGCTTATCTAAGATGGTGAGGAAGTTACTTTTAAAGAATGACCAGGCATCCTCAACTGATACCCGGGCCAGGTCGATTAGAAAGGCCTGCTCGCAGAAGTGTTTTAGGGAGCGTTTGACAGTGATTAGGGGTGGTCGTTTGACTGTGGACCCGTAGTGGATACAGGCAATGAGGCAGTGATTGCTGAGATCCTGATTGAAGACAGCGGAGGAGTATTTGGAGGGCCAGTTGGTCAGGATAACATCTATGAGGGTGCCCTTGTATACAGATTTAGGGTTGGACCTGGTGGGTTCCTTGATGATTTGTGTGAGATTGAGGGCATCTAGCTTAGATTGTAGGACTGCCGGGGTGTTAAGCATATCCCAGTTTAGGTCACCTAACAGAACAAACTCTGAAGCTAGATGGGGGGCGATCAATTCACAAATGGTGTCCAGGGCACAGCTGGGAGCTGAGGGGGGTCGGTAGCAGGCAGCAACAGCGAGGACATCAGGGTTGGCAGAGTGTGCTAAAGCAGTGAGTAAAACAAACTTAGGGAGGAGGCTTCTGATGTTGACATGCATGAAACCAAGGCTTTTTCGATCACAGAAGTCAACAAATTAGGGTGCCTGGGGACATGCAGGGCCTGGGTTTACCTCCACATCACCCGCGGAACAGAGGAGGAGTAGATTGAGGGTGCGGCTAAAGGCTATCAAAACTAGTCGCCTAGAGCGATGGGGACAAAGAATAAAAGGAGCAGATTTCTGGGCGTGGTAGAGTATATTCAGGGCATAATGCGCAGACAGGGGTATGATGGGGTGCGGGTACAGCGGAGGTAAGCCCAGGTACTGGGTGATGATAAGAGAGGTTGTATCTCTGGACATGCTGGTTGTAATGGGTGAGGTCACCGCATGTGTGGGAGGTGGGACAAAGGAGGTATCAGGGGTATGAAGAGTGGAACTAGGGGCTCCATTGTAAACTAAAACAATGATAACTAACCTGAACAACAGTATACAAGGCATATTGACATTTGAGAGAAACATAGCAAGGCATAAAGTAATCGCAGGTGTTGATTGGGAGAGCTAGCTAAAACAACAGGTGAGACAACAACAGCTAATCAGCTAACACAACAACAGCAGGTAAAATGGCGATGACTGGGCAGAGCGGGTCAGATTAACTACACACAGAGCCTGAGTTCGCGGCTGGGGCCGACAGATAAACAATAAATAAACAGAATGGAGTACCGTGATTAATGGACAGTCCAGCAGGCATCAGCTATGTAGCCAAGTGATCATAGTGTCCAGAGGGCAGCAGTAGATGGAACAGGGAAGCCGCCACTACGCTAGCGACACGGCGTTTAAAGTTAGTAGCAAGGGGTTAGTAGGAGCGTCTGCTTCGACGGAGGCCGGTTGAAGGCACAACGGATGGAGTATTCGTATGCAGACCAATCGTGGTGGTGCGGCGGGGCGCCGTGTCGACAGAGAATCCAAGCCAGATGGCGAAAGAGGTATTGTAGAATTTAGTTTGCTAGCCGGGAGATGCGCCTGGCTCACGGCTAACTGGTGCTAGCTTCGTGGCAGTGGCGTTAGCCACTATAGCCAATCGGTAGCAGCGGTGATCCGGTGCTCTAGCTGTGTATGAGTGGGGTTCGGGTGAACAGCTGAGTAGGCCGGGAGGTGGGCCTCAGGGATAGCTTCGGTACTGGGTGCCACGGTGAGTGCAGGCTGTGAGCTAGCTAGCTGCAAGCTGTCTGTGAAGATCAGAAGTAGTGGTCCAGGGATTACGGCAGGAATCCGCCGTTGTTGTGGAGAGACAGTCCAATATTTGAACCTTGATATTTAAAAAAAAGTCCCTGTCTGTTGTCTCTCTCTCCCTCAGGGTTCTGTCACTTGCCACTGTCTCCGGCCCAGTTCCCTCGGGGGTTTACCTTCGACTGTGAAGATGTCAACTTCCCTACGGAAGGACTGTGTTTCGTGGGCCTCATGTCCATGATTGACCCTCCCCGCGCTGCCGTGCCCGACGCTGTGGGGAAGTGCCGCTCTGCTGGAATTAAGGTGAGTGGCATCATCAACCAAGAAAGGTCGCAAAATTCCAGTAACTTTCCCAAAATTCCCAGGTTTTCCAGAAATCCCGGTACATTCCCGGAATAAGCAGGAAATCTGGGAATCCTTTTACTGGGATTTCTGGAAAACCTGGGAATTTTGGGGAAGTTACTGGAATTTTGCAACCCTACAACCAATTAACCAATCAGCCAACACATCCAAACTTGTCTCATTGGGCCCAATCAGAATGATAGGTTGACACATACATGGACATGATAAATGAGAAAAACGAAAGCAAAAAAAATGGCAAATTGTATAAGTTAGCATAAATGAGGAAAACAGAGCAAAAAACAACAACAGATTGTTGTATGTGGTGACAGGTAACGATGACATATGGTGTGCTTATAGTTGTGATGATGTGCTATTAGGTTATCATGGTGACAGGCGACCATCCAATCACTGCTAAAGCCATCGCTAAAGGTGTGGGCATCATCTCCGAGGGCAACGAGACTGTGGAGGACATCGCTGAAAGGCTGAATATTCCACTGAGCCAAGTCAACCCCAGGTGTGTGTGTGCGCATGCGTGTGCGTGCCTGTGTGTCTGCATCTGTGTGTGAGCGCTCACGTATGACTTTGTCGGCTTGTACCTGTGTCTCGCTCCCAGGGATGCCAAGGCCTGTGTGGTGCACGGGGGGGACCTGAAGGACATGAGCGCAGAATACTTGGATGACCTGCTCAGGAACCACACTGAGATAGTGTTCGCCCGCACCTCACCTCAGCAGAAACTCATCATCGTAGAGGGCTGCCAGAGAACGGTGAAAGGACGCCTGTGTGCGTGTGTGCATGTGTGCTTGCGTGAATGCGAGCGTGTGTATTTGTGTGTGTGTATTTATGTGTGTGTGTTTTAGTCACTCTATAATTAAAGCATGGTTTGGAGTTAGAAATACTGAATCTATTCTTCTGTTCAGAGTTTGATATTGGGGGGCTATTATTCTATAGAAAAGTTTTTGATGGGAAAATGGCTCCAAAATTGACAGAGGCGAAAAAACATGAAAACGCTGCATTTATCTCCAATTCACAGCTGTTATTCAACTAAAATGTTTCTTATTTCATGATCCTTTGTTCTCTTGTTCTAGGGGGCAATTGTTGCGGTTACTGGGGACGGAGTGAACGACTCACCTGCCCTGAAGAAGGCTGATATCGGGGTTGCCATGGGGATCGCTGGGTCTGACGTCTCCAAGCAGGCTGCTGACATGATCCTCCTGGACGACAACTTCGCCTCTATCGTCACAGGAGTGGAGGAAGGTAAGGAAGGAAGGAAGGAAGGAAGGAAGAAAGAGGAAGAGAGAAAAACAAAGAAAAGTGGAAAAAAATTGAAATACCGTGAGTCAATCAATTTATCTGTTCTTCTTCAATCCCAAACAGGCCGTCTGATCTTTGATAATTTGAAAAAGTCCATTGCCTACACTCTGACCAGTAACATTCCAGAGATCAGCCCCTTCCTCCTCTTCATCATTGCCAGTATTCCCCTGCCCCTGGGCACTGTCACCATCCTCTGTATCGACCTGGGAACTGATATGGTGAGGACCTACCATGCTGACTGGAAAAGGAAAACCCGCACTGAAACAGCCTTAGGGGTGGTTGCCAGGACACAGATGAATCCTTAGTCCTGGACTAAAAAGCAATGTAGAATCTCAATTGAAAGTGCTTTTTAGTCCAGGATCAGTTTTACTGCTGGTTGTGACTGTGAGTGTCAAGGAGTCAACATGGCCAGCCATAGAATTAAGAATTGACATGCTGGACTCAATAGTTCATCATCAAAAGTCTTTGTGTGCAGGGTTTAAAAGGCATCGAAACTATGAAAGTTAAACCCACACTCACTGAAATAGTTGTAGTGTTATTTCGCAGCAGCAGAAGAGATCAAACAAACTGACTGCTGAAGAACATTACAACTATTTCAGCAAATTCTCCGTTCTATGGCTGGCCATGTTGACTCATCATATCTCTACTCCTTGACAGTCACAACCAGCCATGCTCTTAGCTTGATCATACACTACCTTACAATATATTACTCATCACTGCCCTGCCCTGGGTCAGGATGAAAGCTGCTAAATCCTCAAAGCAAACTGGATTTGTATCCACTCTGCTGTGTGGATTCTGGTCTCACAATAGTCCATTTCCCACCTTAACACTCACATTGCCCTGTTGTTGCCTTGCTGGCAGGGTTGGGTAGGTTACTTTCTAAATGTAATCCATTACAGTTACTAGTTACATGTCCAAAATTGTAGTCAGCAATGTAACTTTTGGATTACCCAAACTCAATAACGGAATCTGATTACATCCAGTTACTTTTAGATTACTTTCTCCATAAGAGACATCAGAAGATGACAAAAATGTATGTTACCAATTGAACGACATCTATTGCAGGATAAATCAATGTTAAAGTTTACATAGCTGGCCGTTACTTTATGGGTTGGTTATGTAGGCTTCTCCTAACCCATCGCTCTCTACTACATACAATTACATTTTCTCTTTACATTAAAAACCAAAGTCTAGCAGAATTCCAGTCATTCCAATAAATGACCCCTTGATCCCCTTGATCTTCAAGAATAAGACTTGGAAATATGGAAGTATAGATTAGCCATATTGTTTTACATGAGCATAACCCCAAAACTAAGGACTTATTAGCCAGCCCTACTCTGTTGTTTAGGATTTTTCTGTCATGGAGGACTAATTGGACTCATTGATTCGAGTTGAAAAATAAATGCTGCGCTCATGGAATGGCATGCTTTGACCACTACTAAAAGTGCTATTTACATGTGAAAAAATTAATGCCATATGCTGCATTTGCTATAGGCCTATTGTTTACCTTTTAGTTGGTGACACTTTGACTTAGTGAGATAGTGAGTTTGGGTAATACAATTTTTCAACTCGAATCAATGGGTCCAATCAGTCCTCCATGACAGAAAAATCCTAAACAACAGAGTAGGGCTGGCTAATAAGTTACGCAGCTGTTTAAAGGGCAAATCCACAGATGAAACAATAACAAAACGGCACCCCGGCTCTGTTTTGGTAAAAGGCTGCGGGATGGGCCTGGAGAAATGTAACCCCTCTCAGATTAATAGACATTTACAATGCTCACAAACATCGGAGTAAAACAAGCTTATATTCTGGGTTCCCATGGAGTGTGACAGTTGAACTAAGCTCATGAGGCATTTATAAGTTATATTCTTCAAGAATCAATGGAGATATATATATATATACATAAGTCTAAAAATGGATGTATTAACTACAGATTGCCCCTTTGCCCCTAAAAGTGTGTGAGTTTGAGCATGCTTCCATTAGGCCTATGGATTATTATTATATTGAGCAATAAAAGCCCCACCTTTACTCCATAGGCTGGGATCCGCACTATGCAGCTGTTGCAAGAGCACATTTTTCACTGGCTGTCCACTGGTTTCAAAAACAATGGTTGGTAGGCAGCCTAAACTTCTTGAATTCAACCTTTATTGGGTTCAAATACACATTTAGATTTGTGAACAGCCATCCACAACAACCACAATCCGTGAGGCGCAAATAGCTAAATGAGAGAGCAGCAGTGTGATTCACATCAATGCGCTATGTAGATATCAATAATAAGTGATATCCGTATTGCCGTAGACTACACCACTGCTGTCATCCTTACCTCCAAGAGTTTATTCAAATTGGATCATCTTTGGATGCTGACAGCAGTTGCACCATTGGAAGACATAGCTTGGACTGTAGCCTACAAAAGCCTATTCCTGCGATCCATCAAACACATTTGGTGTGTCATCATAGTGGTCTCTGACTTGTGGTCAGACTCACTCAGGTGGAACAAATTTAAACTTGTGCCTTTTTTCAATGCTGATTTGAATGTCACTGAGAAAACAGAGAAGTGTCAATATTTATTTTTCTCACAAACATCCTTTCTCAATTTAAAAGTAATCTTTGAAGTAATCATCTAGTTTTTCAAAAGTATCTGTAATCTGATTACAATATTTTTGCTGGTAACGGAACGGATTACAGTTACTGTTTTTTGTAATCCCTTACATGTAATCCGTTTCTTCCCAACCCTGTTTACTGGTAAAACCTTCAACCAATAGTCAGGGCTTTTTTATTATGGAACCTACCCAGCAAACATGACGCCATTGGCCTCATGTGAATATTCAGTGGGCAAGGTGGGCATGGGCTAGCCTACACCAAGCCCACACCAGCCCAACACGGGCTAGCCCACACCAAGTCCAGCAAGGGCTAGCCCATACCAAGTCCAACAGCAGCTAGCCCACACCAAGCCCAGCACAGGCTAGCTCATACCAAGCCCAGCATGGACTAACCCATACCAAGTCCAACAGCAGCTAGCCCACACCAAGTCCAGCACAGGCTAGCCCATACCAAGTCCAACAGCAGCTAGCCCACACCAAGTCCAGCACGGGCTAGCCCATGCCAAGCCCAGCACGGGCTAGCCCCCGCCAAGTACAGCACAGGCTAGCCCACACCAAGTCCAGCACAGGATAGCCCACACCAAGTCCAGCACAGAATAGCCCACACCAAGTCCAGCACAGGATATCCCACACCATGTCCAGCACAGGCTAGCCCACACCAAATTCCAGCACAGGATAGCCCACACCAAGTCCAGCACAGGATAGCCCACACCAAGTCCAGCTAGAGGCGGCGCTCATTCAAATATTTGGGGGTGTGGTTTGCACATAGTTATTTTGGTGCAACCGTTACTGAGTGTCACTACAGTTTAAGGGATCTGTTGTGTGATGCCCAAATATTGGTGATCTTGTACAATGCCAATGATGACATCTGTAAAAATACTTAAATATGTGATATATGAGAAACTTAACAGTTTTTCTTGTCTTTCTGATGCAATGTATCACATTTCTTAAATACCTGTAAGCCTTGTAAATTATGCACTTTGTGCATTGAATGGAAAGTGTCACAAATAAATTATAAATAAATAAATTGTGCATCGGCAGCCTACACAGGGCCAATATTTTAGCCCGCATTGGGCTAAAATTGTGTCAATGTGGGCTTGTTTACTAGGTATATCTTTATCACATTGTTCTGTCTGTCAAACATTCTCTCACACTCCTCTCTGTCTCTTTCTCTCCCTCTCTCTTTCTCTCCTCTCCCGTCTGCGTCCAGGTTCCTGCTATCTCATTGGCCTATGAGACGGCTGAGAGTGACATCATGAAGCGTCAGCCCCGGTGCCCAAAGACGGACAAGCTGGTGAACGACAGACTGATCAGCATGGCCTACGGACAGATAGGTCAGAATACCTCCTCCACTTGCAAGCTCATCCATGGGTCTGTGTCCCAAATGGCACTCTATCACAGGCCCTGGTCAAAAATAGTGCACTAGATAGTGAATAGGGTGCCATTTGAGATGTGCAGATTGCCTTTTTACCCTCTGTTATTCATTGCAGTTATTGAAAGTTACACTGGGTGTACAAAACATTAGGAACACCTTCCTAATATTGAGTTGCTTTCCTTTTTGCCCTGAGAACAGCCTCAATTCGTCAGGACATGGACTCTACAAGATGTCGAAAGCGATACACAGGAATACTGACCCATGTTGACTCCAATGCTTCCCACAGTTGTGTCAAGTTGGCTGGATGTCCTTTGGGTGGTGGACCATTCTTGATACACACAGGAAACTGTTGAGTGTGAAAATCCCAGCAGCGTTGCAGTTATTGATACACTCAAACCGGTGCGCCTGGCACATACCCGGTTCAAAGGCACTTAAACCTTTTGTCTTTCCCATTCACAAGGCTTAAAAATCCTTCTTTAACATTTCTAGGGCAGGCGTTCCACTAGCGGAACCCTTGCACAACATTCCGCTGAAAAGGCAGCGCGCGAAATTCAAAAATATTTTTCCAAAATATGTAACTTTCACACATTAACAAGTCCAATACAGCAAATGAAAGATAAACATCTTGTTAATCTACCCATCGTGTCCGATTTCAAAAATGCTTTACAGCGAAAGCACAACATATGATTATGTTAGGTCATGACCAAGTAAAAAAAACACAGCCATTTTTCCAGCCAAAGAGAGGAGTCACAAAAAGCAGAAATGTAGATAAAATGAATCACTAACCTTTGATGATTTTCATCAGATGACACTCATAGGACATCATGTTACACAATACATGTATGTTTTGTTCGATAATGTGCATATTTATATCCAAAAATCTCAGTTTAAACAGACTCAGTTATTCACAGAATTAAAGATTGACTTCTCCTTGATGCAACCCCTGTGTCAGATTTCAAAAAAACTTTACGGAAAAAGCATAATCTGAGAACAGCGCTCAGAACCCAAAACAGCCAGAGGAATATCCGCCGTATTGGAGTCAACAGAAGTTAGAAACAACACCATAAATATTCACTTACCTTTGATGATCTTCATCTGAAGGCACTCCTAGGAATCCCAGTTCGACAATAAATTACTTATTTGTTCCATAAAGTTCCATAAAGTCCATCATTTATGTCCAAATAGCCACTTGTTGTTAGCGTGTTCAGCCCAGTAATCCATCTTCATGAGGCGCAGGCACTTCAACCAGACAAAAACTCAAAAAGTTCCATTACAGTCCTTTAGAAACATGAATCAATCTTTAGGACGTTTTTAACATAAAACATCAATAATGTTCCAACCGGAGAATTCCTTTGTCTGAAGAAAAGCACTGAGAGGTAACTCTGTCGGGAGTGCGCGTCATGAGACCAAGGCACTCTGCCAGACCACTGACTCAAAGAGGTCTCATGAGCCCCTCTTTTATTGTAGAATCCTCATTCAAGTTTCTAAATACAGTTGACATCTAGTGGAAGCCGTAGGAAGTGCAACTTTATCCATATCTCAATGTGTATTCGGTAGGCCAAGCTTTGAAAAACTACAAATCTCAGATGTTCACTACCTGGTTGGATTTTTCTCAGGTTTTTGCCTGCCATATGAGTTCTGTTATATTCACAGACATCACTGAAACAGTTTTAGAAACTTCAGAGTGTTTCTATCCAATACTAATAATAATATGCATATATTAGCCTCTGGAACAGAGTAGGAGGCAGTTCACTCTGGGCACGCTATTCATCCAAAAGTGAAAATGCTGCCCCCTATCCGAAAATAGTTTTAATCTGTCTTCTCCCCTTCATCTACGCTGATTGAGGTGGATTTAACAAGCGACATCAATAAAGGATCATAGCTTTCACTTGATTCACCTGGTCAGTCTATGTCATGTTTTGTACACTCAGTGTATATTGTGCTGATGGACTTGTCTCTCTCTCTCCAGGTATGATCCAGGCCATAGCAGGTTTCTTCACCTACTTTGTGATCCTGGCTGAGAATGGTTTCTGGCCAGGGACCCTCCTTGGCATCCGTCTGAACTGGGATGACCGTGCAAACAACGAGGTGGAAGACAGCTATGGACAGCAGTGGGTGAGAATGAGAGGGTTTAACACACATAACACATACAGATTGGAGCGAATGGTTAAAGGTCCATGCAGTCAGTAGCTATATTTTAAGCAGAGCCACCACAAGTTACTACAACAGTTTATTTTTTAAGTAAACTTGCACACCTTGTTGTACTACCAGGTGCATGGAGAAAATTTGTGGTCATGGTGGAAAAAGAAAAATTCCAGCACACCAGTAATTTGGATGCTACCAACAATTGAATGGATCTAAATTGTTGGAAGCATCAAAATTACCTGTGTGCTGGAGTTGTTCCTTTTCTTGACTACGACAGGTTTAAGACGTGTAAGACGTGTTTCCTTTTGCAGACCTATGAGCAGCGAAAGGTAATTGAGTTCACCTGTCATACCTCGTTCTTTGCGAGCATCGTGGTGGTGCAATGGGCTGATCTGGTTATCTGCAAGACCAGGAGGAACTCTGTCTTCCAGCAGGGCATGAAGTAAGTGGAAAAGGATGCGTCTCAAATGACACCCTAATCCCCCCATATAATGCACTCCTCTTGATCAGGGCCCAAATGAGTCTGGTCAAAAGTAGTGCACTATATAGGGAATAGGGTGCCATTTGGGAGACACCCAATGAAAGAGAGGATGTTTTACTTTTGTATAAGTAGAAGGCCTATGTAAAAAAGTGGTCCCCTTTTCTTGTCGTACTCTTTCCTGTATTCACATGTGCCATCCCCATTTCCTTAACAGGAATCGTATCCTGATCTTTGGCCTGTTTGCTGAGACTGCTCTGGCTGCCTTCCTGTCCTACTGCCCAGGAATGGACATCGCCCTCCGCATGTACCCCTTGAAGTCAGTACTAGACAACATATTCTCCAACCTACCTAAAAATAATGACATCATATCCCCAACACCCCCGTTTACATTCTACCCCAAAACTACTAAGTCACTCATGCACCTTTCTCATATCACACTTTCTCACATGGATTTTACAATGTACCACACACGTCTCCACTCTATAATCGCCAGCCTCAACACCTCCAAAACATGTCCCACAAATGTTCTAGTCACACCCTCATCACATCCTCGTATCACCCCAATGATTCGGAGGGTGAATCTGCATGGATTTTCAACCTGGACTTCTTACAATGTGTTACGAATTGCAATTTGTACAATATGTTACCAATTCCAATTTCTTGTGGCTAATGTTAACTAGGTGGCTAACGTTAGCTAGGTGTTATGGTAAGGGGTTAAGGTTAGTTTTAAGGTTAGGAGATAGGTTAAAGGGTTAAGGTTAGGGTTATGGGAAGGGTTAGCTAACATGCTAAGTAATTGCAAAGTATCTAAAAAGTAGTAAGTAGTTGCAAACTTTCTAAAATGCTAATGTGGTCCTGGATTTGCGTTTACTATGTTACGTCTAGTCTATGAGACCAGGCTGGATTTTTTAATGAACTACACAAACTACCCTTCCCTTGTTTTGCTTACTCTCTCTCTCTTTCTCACTCCTTCAGGGTCTCCTGGTGGTTCTGTGCCCTCCCATACAGTGTACTCATCTTCATCTATGATGAGATCCGCAAGCTCATCATCAGGAGGTGTCCTGGAGGTGGGTGACATAGAGTAACAGAGTGACACATAGGTGATAAAAAAGCAGTGGTGTAAAGTATTTAAGTAAAAATACTTTAAAGTACTACATTTTGGGGGGGTATCTGTACTTTGCTTTACTACATTCCTATTGAAATTAAACTACTTTTTACTCCATACAATTTCCCTGGCACCTAAAGTACTCGTTACATTTTGAATGCTTAGCAGGACAGGAAAATGGTCCAATTCATGCACTTATCAAGAGCACCTCCCTGGTCATCCCTACTGCCGCTGATCTGGCAGACTCACAAAACACACATGCTTCATTTGTAAATGATGTCTGAGTGTGCCCTTGGCTCTCCGTAAATACATAAAAAAAAGAAAATGGTGCCGTCTGGTTTGCTTAATATAAGGAATTTGAAATTATTTATCCTTTATCTTTTGATATTTAAGTACATTTTACCAATTGCTTTTTCTTTTTATACTTAAGTATACTTAAAACCAAACTTAAACTTAAACTTAAACTTAAACTTAAAACCACCTTGAGACTTTTACTCAAGTAGTATTTTACTAGGTGATTTTCACTTTTGCTTGAATCATTTTTTATCAAGGTATCTTTTACTCAAGTATGACAATTGGGTACTTTTTCCACCACTGATAAAAAAATACTTAGGGTGACATAGAATATGTGACACAGAAGATGCTGGTTGTCTGTCACTGAGACAAAAATATTCAAAAAAGTGAATTTATCGTGACAGTTAATCGCTCATGTAAATTAGTCATGTTAATAATCAGATTGATGTGCTGGGGATCAGCGAGTCACTGAGTTAAAAGTCCTTTTCATATTGAATCACAGATGAAGAGATAATGGGACATAATGACGTTGTCTAATATAGTCATAATCGTGTCTGACTGTTCTCTTTCTTTCTGTTTTATAGGTTGGGTGGAACAGGAGACTTATTATTAACATTCAGAAAATTATTATTGTGAGTTTGAATTTCTGTCAGTCTGTGTTACTGAAAGGGGAAAGGGGGGATATCTAATCAGTTGCACAACTGAATGCATTCAACTGAAATGTGTCTTCTGCATTTAACCCAACCCCTCTGAATGAGTGAGTATATTTGTGTATGCAAGGTCTAGCTTAGCAAAGAACATAGCTTTTGTGTGCACAACAAAAATACCTTATAAATTGAATTTTGTCTTTGAAAGTGATTAACAATGGGTGGTCATCTGCCGTTTTTAAAATAAGCCTAAATCACCATGGTTAGTGTGTGTTTGTTTGTCTACCAGGCAATTGGCCTATTATTGCATGGATCAGTTTATCAGTACACAGTGCTGGTTCTCATAGAGAATTCTGCTGCAAATAAACTTGTAATTGTGATTTGACATTTCTGAGTTTTCCAGATGACAATTATTGTACTAGAAGGATTTTCCAAACCCAAATGTCAACCTAACAAGATGTTGCAACATGCCTGTACCATACCAATACACCCTGAATATTTTTTCCTTCACCGATTAAAAACAAAAATCAGTGCTGAAGGCTATTCATCCCTAATGGGACCCTATTCTCTACATAGTACAGTTAATTTGACCAGAGCCATATGGGCCCTGGTCAAAAGTAGTGCAGTATGGAATAGGGCGCCATTTGGGTTATCATAGTCTGGTTGTGTAAAATAAATTGCTCTGAAAAAATCTCGATATGAAATAAAGTGAATCTGCACAAAGCAGTTGTTGTTTGCTCTGGTATTACCCCATCACGCGTGCACTTCTAATGTGACGTTAACAGCACCCAAGGGACTTGAATTTTTGTATTTTCTTTGCTGAACCGGTTACGGCTCAGAACACCTGCCCTGAATGACGGGTCGCCACTGAGCCTACACCGCATATCAAACAAGCAAGACACAAACAGGCAGTCAATTTATTTGTATTTTATTTATTTTATTTCACCTTTATTTAACCAGGTAGGCTAGTTGAGAACAAGTTCTCATTTGCAACTGCGACCTGGCCAGGATAAAGCGTAGCAATTCGACACATACAACACCACAGAGTTACACATGGAATAAACAAAACATACAGTCAATAATACAGTAGAATAAAAGAAAACAAAAAGTCTATATTCAGTGAGTGCAAATGAGGTAAGTTAATAAGGAAATAAATAGGCCATGGTGTCGAAGTAATTACAATATAGCAATTAAACACTGGAATGGTAGATCGGCAGAAGATGAATGTGCAGGTAGAGATACTGGGGTGCAAAGGAGCAAAATAAATAAATAAATACCAGTATGGGGATGAGGTAGGTAGATAGGCTGTTTACAGATAGGCTAAGTACAGGTGCAGTGAACTGTAAACTGCTCTGACAGCTGGTGCTTAAAGCTAGTGAGGGAGATGTGAGTCTCCAGCTTCAGAGATTTTTGCAATGTGTTCTAGTCATGGGCAGCAGAGAACTGGAAGGAAAGACGACCAAAGGAGGAATTGGCTTTGGGGGTGACCAGTGAGATATACCTGCTGGAGCGCGTGCTACGAGTGGGTGCTGCTATGGTGACCAGTGAGCTGAGATAAGGCGGGGCTTTTACCTAGCAGAGACTTGTAGATAACCTGTAGCCAGTGGGTTTGGCGACGAGTATGAAGCGAGGGCCAACCAACGAGAGCGTACAGGTCACAATGGTGGGTAGTGTATGGGGCTTTGGTGACAAAACGGATGGCACTGTGATAGACTGCATCCAGTTTGTTGAGTAGAGTGTTGGAGGCTATTTTATAGATGACATCACCAAAGTCGAGGATCGATAGGATGGTCAGTTTTACGAGGGTATGTTTGGCAGCATGAGCGAAGGATGCTTTGTTGCGATATCGGAAGCCGATTCTAGATTTAACTTTGGATTGGAGATGCTTAATGTGAGTCTGGAAGGAGAGTTTACAGTCTAACCAGACACCCAGGTATTTGTAGTTGTCCACGTATTCTAAGTCAGAACCGTCCAGAGTAGTGATGGACGGGCGAGCAGGTGCGGGCAGCGATCGATTGAAAAGCATGCATTTAGTTTTACTTGCGTTTAAGAGCAGTTGGAGGCCACGGAAGGAGAGTTGTATGGCATTGAAGCTCGTCTGGAGGTTAGTTAACACAGTGTCCAAGGAGGGGACAGAAGTATACAGAATGGTGTCGTCTGCGTAGAGGTGGATCAGAGAATCACCAGCAGCAAGAGCAACATCATTGATGTATACAGAGAAAAGAGAGTCGGCCCGAGAATTGAACCCTGTGGCACACCCATAGAGACTGTCAGAGGTCCAGACAACAGGCCCTCCGATTTGACACACTGAACTCTATCAGAGAAGTAGTTGGTAAACCAGGCGAGGCAATCATTTGAGAAACCAAGGCTGTCGAGTCTGCCAACAAGAATGTTGTTTTGACAGAGTCGAAAGCCTTGGCCAGGACGATGAATAAGGCTGCACAGTAATGTCTCTTATGATGTCGTTTAGAACCTTGAGCGTGGCTGAGGTGCACCCATGACCAGCTCTGAAACCAGATTGCATAGCGGAGAAGGTATGGTGGGATTCGAAATGGTCAGTAATCTGTTTGTTAACTTGGCTTTGGAAGACCTTAGAAAGACAGGGTAGGATAGATATAGGTCTGTAGCAGTTTGGGTTTAGAGTGTCACCCCCTTTGAAGAGGATGATGATCGCGGCAGCTTTCCAGTCTTTGGGAATCTCAGTCTATACGAAAGAGAGGTTGAACAGGCTAGTAATAGGGGTTGCAACAATTTCGGCAGATCATTTTAGAAAGAGAGGGTCCAGATTGTCTAGCCCGGCTGATTTGTAGGGGTCCAGATTTTGCAGCTCTTTCAGAACATCGGCTATCTGGATTTGGGTAAAGGAGAAATGGTGGGGGCTTTGGCGGGTTGCTGTGGAGGGTGCCGGGCAGTTGACCGGGGTAGGGATAGCCATTTGGAAAGCATGGCCAGCCGTAGAGAAATGGTTATTGAAATTCTCAATTATAGTGGATTTATCGGTGTTGACAATGTTTCCTAGCCTCAGAGCAGTGGGCAGCTGGGAGGAGGTGCTCTTATTCTCCATGGACTTTACAGTGTCCCAGAACTTTTTTGAGTTAGTACTACAGGATGCTAATTTCTGTTTTAAAAAGCTAGCCTTAGCGTTTCTAACTGCCTGTGTATATTTGTTCCTAACTTCCCTGAAAAGCTGCATATCACAGGGGCTATTCGATAATAATGCAGAATGCCACAGGATGTTTTTGTGCTGGTCAAGGGCAGACAGGTCTGGCAGACAGGTCAATAGCGAGTTAATGTTATTTTTTCATCATCATTGCAAACATTGGATAAACGGGAGTCTGGAAGGCTAAATGGCTACATAACTATAATGATTACATCATCACACAAAACGCTAACTGTTTTTGCCCCAATGCAATGCTTGTGCTACGGCAATATCTGTTACAACAGATAGAGAAGGTTGTAGTATTCCAATTTTTTTTTTGAACGTTTGTTCAAATCGCAGATGTTCAGAAATACGAGACCGAGAGCTCTAAATCATCATATCGATAAAATTGGTTGAGGGTTCGGAAGAGGGTGAGTGACGAGATAAACGTAGGCCTACATGTAGGTGCAGAAGTGATTCGGATCTGATTTGAGAAATACGTTTCCAGCGGGGAGGGGTGGGGGTGAGAGAAACGTAGGCCTACATGTAGGTGCAGAAGTGATTCGGATCTGATTTGAGAAATACGTTTCCAGCGGGGAGGGGTGGGGGCGAGAGAAACGTAGGCCTACATGTAGGTGCAGAAGTGATTCGGATCTGATTTGAGAAATACGTTTCCAGCGGGGAGGGGTGGGGGCGAGAGAAACGTAGGCCTACATGTATGTGCAGAAGTGAATCGGATCTGATTTGAGAAATATGTTTCCAGCGAGGAGGGCTAGGGGCGAGAACTCCGTATTCGTAGCCTCTTCCTTTCAATTTATAGCCGTTGATTCTTGAAGTATATGACTTATAAATGCCGCATGAGCTTAATTCAACTGTCGTACCCCATCAGAACCCAAAATATAAGATTGT
This sequence comes from Oncorhynchus clarkii lewisi, assembly GCF_045791955.1. Taxonomy (NCBI): domain Eukaryota; kingdom Metazoa; phylum Chordata; class Actinopteri; order Salmoniformes; family Salmonidae; genus Oncorhynchus; species Oncorhynchus clarkii. The sequence continues at coordinate 41,386,347 of NC_092166.1, forward strand.
TTCACTCCAATGGTTGTACACAATGTAAATGTAAACACACTGTATAGCCTCAAAACATGGTTAAAACGATCATTTTGATATCATGGATGGTCAGTCTATGAATTTGAGAGTGGTTACATTTCAACACATCCATTCCTCAGCTTTTTTTCTCCAAAACTCAGGTGGGCTGACAGCTTTGTTATTGTGTAAATGATAGATTCTAGCTTTTAAACAGTTTTACTGTAAATAATTGTTACATTAGGCCTACCCTTCAAAATTACCTTCTCAAAATGGCAGTACAGACCCGCCCAGGGGACACATTTTTCAGCTACTTCGATACAGCTACTACTTGAAGTGATTTTGGTAGCAGGTTATGAGAGCATTTTCCCTAACACTAACCATTTTCCGAACCTTAACTTCAGTCTCCTAACCTGCTACATGAACTCTCCTAATCACTGCATAAATTCTCCTAACCTGCTAAGAAAAAGTTACTTCCAGCCATAGCATACCACCCTGCATCCCACTGTTGATTTGCCTCTGAAGCTAAGCAGGGTTGGTCCTGGATGGGAGACCAGATGCTGCAGGAAGTTGTGGTGGGAGGCCAATAGGAGGCACTATTACCTCTGGTTCAAAAAAAATCTCAATACCCCAGGGCAGTGATTGGGGACATTTCCTTGTGTAAAGTGCTGTCTTTTGGATGGGACGTTAAAATGGGTGTCCTGGCTCTCTGTGGTCACTAATGTTAATCCCAGCTAAATTCCCAATCTGGCTCTCATACCATTATGGCCACCTAATCATACCCAACTTCCAATTGTCTCATTCATCCCAACCTCCTCTCACCTGTAACTATTCCCCATGTCATTGATGTAAATGAGAACGTGTTCTCAGTCATTTTACCTGGTAAAATAAGGGATAAATAAAAAGTATCCAAGTGGAGTGAAAATAGTGCATGGGTTTCCACTAGTTACCAAAGTCAAAATTGCCTATATTGTAAAAACGGATTCATTTTTTTGTGATGCTTTTGGTCTTAATTTAAGATTAGGGTTAGGCATAAGGTTAGCAGTGTGGTTAGGTTTAGGTTTCAAATCACATTTTAAGAAGATAAATTGTAGAAGTAGGCGGGGATTATGACGTTGTGGCTGACCGTAGCATCATGAAAAATATAATAATGCTGCGTTCAAATCCCCTGGGAACTCGGAACTGGTGCCTCGTTCAAAACAACTGGTAACGCGGAAAATACAAGGTCAAATCATGACGTCAGTGAACTTCAGGTAGGAAAGTTGTAGCTCCAGAAGAGGCCCCAATTCCCGAGTAGTAATTCCGAATTGTATGATTGTTCAAAACGTTTTTCCCCCGAGTTGTCAGTCAGAGATTTCCCGAGTCCCTAGTTGTTAAGAACCTGGCATAACATAACATACGCCATATCCTGTTCCAGCTGTCAAATAAAACATGGCGTTGCTTCTAAGGTCAGTAGCTAGCTAACTGTGCCGTACCTAACTTTGATACATTTTATTTGTGAGTGTGGGGGGGTTAGACGTGTTAAATAGTTTACGCCTCCTGTGACGACAGGTTTGAGATGTACATGTTATTTTGATAACTTATAAACGCTACAATGAGCTCTACATTCGTATGGAAGTCATGCGTCCAAATTCCATGGATGTAACGGCCAATCTAGATAGCTAACTTTAGCCTGCTTGTGAAGTATCGTAACTAACTAGCTTGTCCCAACCTTGGATGTGAGGTTAGCTTGGGACCCAAATAGAAGTTGAACCCTTTTACTACTAGCTACTTAGCTATCTAGCGTACTAGTATTTCTTCCTCATATAGAACGGCCCAGTAACCTCAGCTCTTCTAGGATATTTGAACATTAACACCCTTGAAATGTTGAACTTTGACCACACAGTTTATGATTGTGCATTATTAATTGAGCCATTGCGCAACCTTCTCACCAATATCAAACAAGCTGTAATGAATTAAGAAGGAAGCTGCTCACGAATCTTGTCCTTAAACCTTGTTATTACTAACATTACTAAATGTGTTTTGCTTCATCTCTCTCAGGACCTTTACCCGACAGGGCACTTGCCTGTTCCGCCCTCAGTTTGGCATTCTATGCAGACAGTAAGTAGATGTGTCGATTGTGTGTCTGTGTACACTTGTCGCTGTTATTTTTCTATGTAGATAAATGCCATGTTGTACGTGTCCTATAGCCTTATGTGTTCTAAATAATTTTTTCTCTCTGCCTCTAAGGGGCGTTCCAATGGGAACCACAGCAAATGAGGAAATGAACAGGTTTTGGGCCAAAAACAACAAATTGAACCGACCCATGTCGCCACATCTGACCATCTATAAGTAAGTTGACTACATGTGTGATAATAAAGAAGCTCACACTGCACCTCAGTAATAGCTGTCCTTGTTGAATTTGGTGCGGAGTTGCTTGATTATGTTTGTACAGTCCATTGAGTCTCCAGGCCATCAGCGATTCATTTCATGGGAAGACCATAGGCACAGCTTTGATTCAGTGTATTGTGACATGGTTTATGGATCAGGGGAGCACAAGTACCCTTTTAAAGCACAAAACAACCATTCCTCACAAGATATTTTACTCTATGTATGTAAGGATCCTTTATCACTTTTGCTGGACCAGCTAGGCCACAGTGTATTAGACTAAACGTCAGATGACATGGCCGGGAATAACTCAGGCCCCCAACTTGAACTTGATAGGGTTTATATCCAGTGTGAACTGTGTATATATACTGTATGTGTGATGGCCATGGTACCCTGTGTCTTGCAGGTGGTCAATGCCTATGATGATGTCCATCACACACAGAGGCACAGGAGTGGGACTCAGTGGAGGTAATGTAACAACCTTGTACAGTATGTGGAAAGGCCCACATGATCACAGCCCTCAACATATATTTATTGTTCTTTCTCTCTCTCAGGTATCTCAGCATTTGCTCTATTAGCACTGGTGTTGCCAGGTAACTATCCATACTACCTTGACCTGATCCACTCCCTGTCCGTTGGCCCTGCTCTGCTCAGCCTTGCCAAGTTTGGCATTGCCTTCCCTGTGTCCTACCACACCTTGAACGGAATCCGCCATCTGGTAAGTACTGTGTCCACAGCGCACAACAACACAAGTCAACACTGTCTGCCGGTCCTTGTTTTCCTTAATATATTCTCCTTTTCTTTCTCTCTCCCTCTCTCTTTGTTAGTTCTGGGATAGCGGTAAGGGATTTAAGATTCCTGAGGTGTATCGCTCGGGCTACGTGGTCATTGTGCTGTCAATACTGACCTCCATTGCTGCCATTGCATACATGTGAGCAGCATGACGAGAGCAGAGGAGTGCAGGAAGAGAGAGAGGGGGCGGACACGAGGGATGTTTTTTTTATGTTCTTGTCTTTGTGTCCCCAACACAGTAATTGAATTAATAAATAAATGTCTAACCTATTTTTTTCCTTTTTTTTTCTGTTTTTATCATGGAAAGGCATAGCCTGGTCTCAGACTGTTTTGTTTCACTTAGCTCACATTCTGTTTTACCTACCTATGGCGAGATCAGTCCGGTTTCACAAGGCTAGAAAAGGATACTGTTGTGTGATGGGGATAATTAAACTGAAATAATGGAAATAGGACCATAATATCACCCTGTTTGTTATCTAACTGAACAATAATGTCACCTTCTCAAATGGCTCCCTATGAAGTCCATTACTTTTGAAAAGGGCCCATATGGCTCTGGTCAAAAATAGTGCTATATATCTATATATAGTAAACAGGTTGCCTCTTCACATGGTAATGTCCTACATTTGTCTCCATTTACGTCTTCCATTTATCTGCAATAGATCCACATTTACATCACTCAGAGATTCAAATCAGCATTAATGCCACTTGCAAGTCAGAGCTTAAGCTTGTGGTGTTTCAACTCGAATCTCTAATATCTATTCAAGCCCCAAGTTAAGTCTCGATCCGAGTCCATATCTGTATCTCCGCCACAGCGGGAGTGGAGCGTGTGGATCATCTTCAGCCTAGTGAAAGAGACAGTCCCATTACTTTGTTTTATGTGTCCACATCCCACCTCACCATTAATAGCATTTTGTAGCCAGGGCAGAAGATTGATATGAAAGCTGACTGAGTTATCGTTTTCTGAAACATATATATATATATGGATCCGTGGCGATTTTAGCATGTAAATCTTGGTGGGGCAAACAAAAATGTGGGATGCATGCCAGCAAAGCCACTACACCACACTAAACAATACATTAATTGCTCTAGAACGGTGACAAACGGTGCCTGCAAACTGTTAGCCTAACAGCAGAGTCCCAACACCTTACCGCTGCTACAGCTGGCTTTCAGCAGAGCCTTGTCTGACAGCGAAACAGTTCATTCAGCCTCAATTACTGCCTTTAAAAAAACATGGCTGATATGGCTCACTTGCTTAAACAAATGTGTTTTCTACTCACAATTGAGATGTACAAACTATGGCATAAGGGGATGATGAGCGGATAAGAGGCCATCTGTAATTTCGATTAAGACATTAATTAGCGAGCAACGACGGACATAGTCAATATAACTATTTGTTCAGCACTTTTGAAATGTACATTGACAGAATTCAGAACATGGGAAGTTCTTACAGTGTACTTCCTGTACAAGTCAGAACCGTAGGATAAATAGAGGGGGCATATAAACAATGAACGCTTACAATATTCGATAACGTTTCTCTAAAACAGGTTATAGGCTACATGTGCGCTACCAAGTTAGAACAGTAGGTGAAATTAAGAGGTGAAAATAGACATTGGTGAGGCACATTGAACACGGTTTGGGTTTTTGCGTGTCAAAAAACATACGTCATATAACACTATTTGAAGTGTTGAATAAGCTTTTAACTTGACACGTCAAAACACAATTCTTAGTCACATTGGCTACTAATACCTTACTACACAACATACACTTAGTATTACTTTCTTAGCTACAGTATACATATCTGCTTTGCATATTATATAATTTATGCAGCAGCATACAATACATTTTTGGACTCACCTTGTGAAGGTGGCGCGGTGGTCCTTTGGGGGCCAATTTTGTCATCATACTCTGTCATCAAAGTCTGGCATTCTCTGGATTTATGGTGGGAACTCAACAACAACAAAAAACACAGCCACTCCATTGAATAGCAGGCTAATGTTAGTGATTGCTTTGCAATGCTTGCAGGGTAGCCAATTCCTTATAAACCACTCATTGTTGAATTTGTGATTTCCAACTTGTTGTGTAATCTTTATGTCCAATGGCCGATGAGCACCGATACGTTTTATCTATAGTTTCTCTAAATTATTAATCTTCATATGACAAGGATTAAAAAGGATTTGCCAGTAGATTGTCGACTTGATTCATGATGAGTGCTAGCTCAGAATTATGTAGTAAGATGTTGACATGATCAGTCCACTCAAAGCTACTGTACATATAACGTGATTTGAAGTAATTTTATCTGCGGCCAATGACCTTGAGCCTTCTTGGAAGGGAACTTGTAATATATGTCTATGGCAGGACCCAAAGGGCTGAAATTTTGGATGTCTACCCTTACTAAGGACTTAAACTTGGCGATGATGTAGTGTCCCCATGAGTGACAGAACACTGAGCCAATCACGGTGCAATGCTCCTATTTTCTGCTTGCTCGCCCCGCCACCACATAAGGCACTGAGCTAAGCTGAAACACCTGCATTTTTGATGGTGACTGGGAATATGCAATCAAACAGGCTAAACGTCAGTACAGAGACAAAGTGGAGTCGCAATTCAACAGCTCAAACACGAGACGTATGTAGCATCATATTACCTCCACCTTACCTGACACCCTAGACCCACTTCAGTTTGCATACCGCCCCAATAGATCCACAAACGATGCTATCGCCATCGCACTGCACACTGCCCTATCCCATCTGGACAAGAGGAATAGCTTTGTAAGAATGCTGTTCATTGACTACAGCTCAGCCTTCAACACCATAGTACCCTCCAAGCTCATCATTAAGCCCTGGGCCCTGGGCTTTAACTCTGCCCTGTGCAGCTGGGTCCTGGTCATCCTGACAGGCTGCCCGCAGGTGGTGAAGGTAGGAAACACCACTACGCTGATCCTCAACTCAGGGGCCTCACAAGGGTGCGTGCTCAGGCCCCTCATTTACTCCCTATTTACCCATGAATGCATGGCCACGCATGCTTCCAACTCAATCATCAAGTTTGTAGATGACACAACCGTATTAGGCTTGATTACCATCAACGACGTGACAGCCTAAAGGGGGGTATGGCCTAATTGGTGGAGTGCTGCAGAGATGGTTGCCCTTCTGGATGGTCCTCCCATCTCAACAGAGGAACTCTGGAGCTCTGTCAGAGTGACCATTGGGTTCTTGGTCACCTCCCTGATCTCCCCCGGTTGCTCAGTTTGGCCGGGTGGCCAGCTCTGGGAAGAGTCTTGGTGGTTCCAACCTGATTCCAGTTAAGAATGATGCACGGCCGGGCTCTAAAATACAAATTGGTTCTATATGTGATGCTCAACATGCTGCCTCTCCCATCATTGTATTATTTAACTAGACAAGTCAGTTAAGGACAAATTCTTATTTACAATGAAGGCAGAACAACAGATTTTTATCTTGTCAGCTCAGGGATTCAATCTAGCAACCTTTTAGTTACTGGCCCAACACTCTAACCACTAGGCTACCTGCCGCCTCCTGTTTCTAGGAGCATATACCCACGTGCCATCTCCTCATTGGGTTTTAGGAGCATATAGCCACATGGGTGATTGAAAGATGAGGTCCACACTCCTGTCAGTTGTAAAGTTGTTTGACCACCGCCATATATAGTCCAAAGAAGAAAAAGAAGGAAGGAGGAGATGACGAGTAACAACCCAATGTTTATTCATTGACAAATTAGCTAGCAACAGAAAGCTAGCTAGATAAATTGCCATAAATGTTTAATGCTTTTTGACCTGTCCCAAATTAATATAATTGGTTCAGAGTTTGTTTTGATATTTCAACCTGCATGTCCTGACCGCTTCTGGTGGTGTTTAACAAAATCAACTTGCGCGTGCTGGCGCACGGTTTGGTCAGCATTTAAGCATGCAGTGCATGCGCCGTTTAGTGCATGCGCCATTTAACCAAGTGCATGCGCCGCTTGGTACGGAGTGACTTACCTCGTCAGACACTTTCCCTTGGAAGACTACAGCTCTACGCCCTTTAGATCTCAGAGAGCGCATGGTCTAAAGAAAAAGTGGTGACATAAGGAAAGAGTAATAGATTCTATTCACCAAGAGAAGGGGGGGGGGGAATCTCCATGATGAGAGCATCATTTTATCGGATGCTTGTATCTGATATTTACAAGTTACATGAATTGTTACAAATTCACTTAATATTGTATTTTTTTCAAATAATTACTCAGCGTAATTATGCATGAAATCAAAGATGTTTGCCTATCCCTCAGATGAAACGCACAGAAACTGATATCGCCATCTTGGCGCTGCATAGTGATGCTGTTAGTGCGACCTCTACCGGTCTGTCGGTGAACAGCAGCCAAGTGGTCCTGATGCTGCGTGATGAGGATGCTGTATACGGTAGGGGGAAATATAAACCCTCTTATCATCATTTGGTGAGACTCAGTCTCTGTGGCGCAATGGAATAGCGCGCTGGACTTCTAATCCAGAGGCTCCGGGTTCGAGTCCCGGCAGAGATGAGTTGTATCAGGAGCCAAGTGACTTTTTAGCAAACATAAACCTAGCAAATGTGTAGATGTACCTAAAGCATACCTTTTATTTCACTACAATATTGTGTCTATACGAATGTGTATGTTGTCTCTCAATGTGGAGATAATCTAATGGAGATTATGTGGCAAAATAATATATTTTTTCTATAAAACGAAGTATGCCATTTCCAGAACAGATGCGCTTTGGTTTCTCTAAGCCATGCATTTTATTATCAGTTCTCATCGCAGTACCGCGATATCCTTTAGCAGTAGTCGGGTATGTGTGCGCAGTGCATGCGCCGCTTGGTACGGAGTGACTTACCTCGTCAGACACTTTCCCTTGGAAGACTACAGCTCTAGCTTGACATCTTAACTCAGACACCCATCTGCCTTCCCCCCCCCCCCCCCCCCCCCCACACACACACACTTATCCTTTCTTTCATGTGATCTGAATTCATTCACTCATCTATCCATAAGTCATTCATGAGGAATATAGAATAGTCTATACCCGCTCTGACTGCCAGTATGTGGGAAATTATGATAATAATTGTAATTATAGGCAATAATGAGTGTCACATTATGTAACTACTTTTAATTATATATTAGGCCTAAACCATATAAAAAAAACTCATTGCTCGTGCATGTGTGCACATTTGTTTCAATTACACAAATTAAGTATTCTAGGTATTCACCATCATCACAAATAGATCAAATTACATGTTGATATTGTATGTTGATTATGCAACTGCCGCTCGTATAGGAATGCGCGCAATGACAACTCTTTGCCTCATGCTTCTGTTTTCAGCACCTGGAGCTGTCCTGCACTCACATGCCCTGTCAGGGACTTTTTAGAGACACTATAATTCCAGTCCTCTCCAACGACTAATTAAAACACCGCGTTTGAATTAAACGGATGCATTAAATGCTGCAATGAGTAGGCATATGTGTCTCTATGTGTTGAATTTTAAGAGACATTATATTTGTAAAAACAATCCTGCTGCTACTACAGCTGTCAGTTTGGTGATCCCTTGTGTATCCCCCAGTTTGACATTGATTTCCTCCTGCCTCCTGTTTGTTGCCTATGGTAGTGATTGGGCTTTTCGTGCCGCCATCCACCATGTTTTAACCCCATGCCTCCCCACACACACGAACTAATCCGCGTGCAAAACTAATCCTTAATCCCCTCGCGAGTTGAACCGCCCCCCTCCACTGAACACCCACCTGGCGGGCCTGGCGCGTGTTGATTCCACTCAGACAGACCACGCCTCGCGCTGTCAGCCAAAAAGGCCCCAACTCCAGTTCAGAAAGCAGAGCAAAACATGTCAGGTCTAGGCCTAAATCAGTTATCCATGGGGACTATGCCTACTACCACTTCTACCTATAGACTATTATGACTAAATATATAATAATACAAAATCAATTCAGAAAGAACAATTCTAATTTGTCTATAAGAGGCTAAGAACAATACTATGAGATGACTGGGCATACAATCTATATGAATGGCCTATGAAATCTCAGTTTCTCTCTTTCTTTCCAAATATATCTCAATCTGTCTCTTAGCTCTCTCTCTCTCTCTCTGCGTGTCTCTCCCTCTTCCAGGCAGTATGCGCTGGCTCTGTTATCCGAATGGTACGGGCCAAATCGTATTAAAATCCCCTCCCCCTCCCTCACTCCTCCGCCCCACACGCCACCCCTCCTCCCTCCTGTCTTTCAGACAGACTGTTTTTGCTGCATTGAACGGTAGCCGTGGAGAGAGGGAAAACGCAAGAAAAACAAGTAGCCGAAGAAGGAAGATAAAAAAAAGTCAATATAGACATATCCAGAGAGACCTCAGATCCAGCGCCAGCTATCCTGCATCACAAGGACCACTTCCAGACCAGAACCAACGGCGACAAATAGTGCAGGACCCGGACTCCAGAAGCGTATATCGGTGTGTATGCTGCTATGTCTGTCCCTAGGAATATTATTGTTGTTGGCTGTGTCCGGGCTGTAAGCGAACGGGAGACACCTGTCACTGTTGTAAATACGATGCGTTCTTGTCCTGGAATGTTTCTGCGTGCGCCTCGCTCAGTAGCCTAGGTTACTGGCAGGTGGTGGAGGTAAACCGTTATCTTGACCCGGGAACAAAACGCTAGACGCGTTGTATAATCTAGTGCGAATATGCTTTTTGTTATTGGACTGTAGCTACGTTATGCCCCGCCGTCTCTTCCCTCACGGCTTTTAACACTGGTCGTGTGGCTGCAACAGCGCGCTGTTTGCACTGTTATTTCCACGTTTATAGGCTACTAGGTGTCTCCGATTTCCTCCACACGTAGGCTAATTTCGTTTATTGGGAGAAAGGTGTAGGAAAGGTGGCTCCTACCGGGGCTCCATTCTAGATTCTACGCCGCATCCAGCAGCATTGCAGGTGCCTTGTAGGCTATACCTATCTTTAGGTTGGACTTATCCAATCCTTTGTAGAGGGGCTATTATTAGTGGTGATCCGCAATAATGTTATTATAGCCTACCAATCAGTTCTGTTTTTTTCTTGACACACTCCTCGAATGGTTCCAACAAGAATAAACCCCCCCCTGCCCTATCCTATCCCCGCCCTATATTCGCCCGCCCGTCCCGCAGGCAACCTCTCTCTCGCCATGGCTCGCGCTGCCGTTGAACCGAACGGTGACAATGAAGGAGCATTTCGAGGGTAGATCCTAGCCTTGCCTCGGCTGCCATGTAAAGCTATGTGCTTGTGAGAGCCCGAGGGTATATATTATAGTGACACAATGTGCGTTACATCTGTGTCATGTGAAGCACAGGCAGGGAATTCTCAACGGGCGACCGGTGCAGGCATCTTGCTGTTCACTCCTGCGTTTTGCTTGGCCAATTTGATTGGTGTTATTTGTAGTTAACAAGAGTTGTTTTGGTCCCAGAAAACATCCCACCTATACATGGCAGTTTGTAGCATTCTCGGGACCAAAGCAAGATTTGTTGTAAAGCTAATTTCCTGCAATTCTACACATTTTTCCATGGGATTGAGAGAAGAAATAGCCGTTTTAAAGCAACATTTTCCCAATTCTACACATTTTGCCATGGGGTTGAGAGAATAAATAGCCGTTTTAAAGCAACATTTTCCCAATTCTACACATTTTGCCATGGGATTGAGAGAAGAAATAGCCGCTTTAAAGCAACATTTCCCAATTCTACACATTTTGCCATGGGATTGAGAGAAGAAATAGCCGTTTTAAAGCAAAATTTTCCCAATTTTACACATTTTGTCATGGCTAATGCCATGTTCATATGATATCTGAGTGAGAGTGACTAACAAAATCAATGAGGGCCCCCTGGAGGTTGGGGACCCTGGGCATGTTCCTCATGTGCCCGGTCAGTAATTCAGCCATGATACGTACCTAGCAATCTATAAAATGTTAGCTGACATGGGCTAATTGAGTGACTGTCAGTGACTGACACAACAGAGAAAAACTGCTGATGCACTACTAATTTTCTAAATTGCAGTTTGTGTGCTTTACTATCCTAACTAACAGTAAGTTGAGACACCGACTGACTTCCGAAAAAAATATTGCTTATAATTGGCACTGCACCTTTACATTTAGAGGTGGACTGAATACATGTAGGGGCAGGGGTTCTCAAACTCTTTGAGTCCGGGGAACCCATTTGTAATAACAAATTCATCAGGGACCCCCTCATAATCAGAACAACAACTTAAAAATAGAACAATGTATTGTATTGTATTGTATTGCACACTTTAAACTTATTCCACAGAGCCACGGCCAAAAGTTGTTTAAACAGTTCTTAGTAATATTCATTAAAAAAATGAAATGTAAAAAAAATGACACATAAATATTTTGAGATCTGGCCGTGGACCCCGCTTTGAAAACCCCTGATTTAGGGCAATGATAACAGACACTGATTTTCCTCCTTTAGTGATTTACAGTTGCCTTTTATGGCAGTAGGCTATAGACTTGGTCACTGCGTCACCACCCAATACTTTATGACACAGGCAGATTGATAAAACCCATGGAGCAGTTACGTGAGTAGCGATGTCCAAACGTTCATTCAGCACCGGCCAACCAATCAGAAAGCAAGCAATTCATCAATAATGGTCTTGTTTTATCTCCACTGCTGTAGGTAATACTCTGGTAACACTCCGGTGCTCCTCTGCCTACCCTCGTGAGGATTCATCGAGACGAACAAACGGATCTGTGTGTCCAACCGACCATGGCATTCCCTTCTTACCCGGTCCCTGGTCTATGGACTCTGAGCTTATTGACACTACTGGCAGCCTCTGTTCAAAGCAACTTCATCGTTTTTGGTAAGCATCTCTCTCGCCCCTCCTCCCACACTCCCCCCTCTGCCCCTCCACTATCTGACGCTCTATCCTGTTGACGTTTTATTTGTTACCGTGTGATTACAAGGGAGTCATGGAGCCGTTAATAATAAGCTCATGGGGCACGTCCCCCCTCCCCCTGAACTCCAACTGAATTTCTGCTCTTGTTTTTAAAGAATGTGTGTGACTTACATGTGCACAAACAGGCCTGTGCTATGCCTCTCTCGGTGTCACACACATATGTGCGCATACATAGGCTACCCCTGCACATTATTATGTGGGGCCAATGTGCTCATGATCATTAGTGACATTGAAAATTGATCATTGGGAGAGCCCTCACTGGATACAGTAGGCCACACACACACACACACACACACACACACACACACACACACACACACACACACACACACACACACACACACACACACACACACACACACACACTGCTCTCAGTGGACACACACACACACACACACGCACACACACACGTCTATCAATCATCAACTGTCTGTCGATTAGACAGCCTATGATTGGCAGAAAATCACCTTTTTAAGTATTTATTTGTTCTATCAGTAATTGTTGACCAACGAGGGTCAGACACAAGCAAGTAGTAATGTTATAGCCTATATAATAGAGAGTAACTATCCCAGACTCACTATCAGACTCTAAAAAACACAACACTAGACTATATTCTCTCATGCCCATGCTCTTGCAGATGTGCACTCACACGGAACCCCACAAATTTGAACGCATGCGAACACTTGCACTTACTTTAACTATGTCAGCTGTTTTCACTGTCTGTTGAATTATGCATAACTGTATTTTCTGTGCTTCTGCGTATGAAATATGTGTTGAGAGCGGTGTGGAGGGGTTGTCAATGTGAGTCAATGGTCAGTGAGAAGCTGTAACCTACTGCTGGGGGTAGGGATGATAAACAATCTTCTGCTGCTACTGAGATAAGGGGCCAGTCCCAAGTGGCACCCTATTCCCTATATAGTACACCGCTCTTGACTAGGCCCCATAGGGAGGCAACTGAGGTCAGTGTTGAGCACATGCTAATGAAATCCTATCATGGCCCGGTAAATAGAAATAATGATTGCAATTATTGAAAATATTCATCAAATTCAAGCATGTATAAGATGAGATAAAGTCCTGATTTCTGAAATTGAGAGGGCATAGACCTGATAGTGATTTTGGTTCTTCATGCGGAGCTTATTTTGTCAATCCAACGCCAAGATTGAAATTTGCACCTGCAGTGCAACGAGGACTTCTCACATTCAGAAATATGTCACATTTGATTAGGGTTTGTATTGGTGGAGAATTGACCATGCAAGAACAACCAATGGATTCCCTGGGCTTTTTGGTTGTAGCTTAAAGCTGTTTTACACTATTGTTGATCAACTGGGAGCCATTCAATCTAGGTTATCTGATCAGGTTGTTAAAGGAGCAATCGGCGATTGGTACATACATTTTTGGGACTTAAATTATTGATATACAGCAACACATGGCTTCATGTCGTGTGTCCGACCTAGTGGTAGTCTGCGTTCCACATTGCCCATAGGGCCCTCGTCAAAAGTAGTGCACTATATAGGGGATAGGGTGCCATTTGGAACAGAGTCCTAGATAGATGGATGGAGGGGGAGATGAAGGGGAGGGGGGGGGGGGTCAAATAATGGTGAAAATGGCCGGTGAATGGGGAGTTCATTTTAAAAGGCACTGAACAGAAGGGCCTACTTAGCGTAAATAATAAAATGTTATGTATCAGAAAGGAAAAGCGATTAGCTAGACAGATCCATGCACTGCAGATAAACCATCAGATGCACCAAGCCTGTCTGTCACTACAACACACCTCAAAATCTATACTGTTGCTTTCAACCTTTCAAAGCCTCCATGTTATGGCTGTCTCTTACTTTCTTCTGCCCAGAAACAAAATGCACATGAATGATATGTATTAGCGAAACAATACAGGAGAGAGCGTGCATATTGTGTCAGCGCTCATTTAAACATTTGATGCAGAATGAAGAAACCCCCATATGAGCAGTGTGTCAAAACCAGGGAAAGGACAGCGCTTAACGGTTTGTCTGTGCTGTGGCCCCCATACAGGGAGCTTCTAATTGCACACAATTTGACAAATCCATTTTCCACAGCTAGATGTGCAGTGGAGCAGTTCAGATGGAGTATATCGCTGAAGGATACATATTAGATCACTGTGATTGGGCAAGAATAAGTACCAAATGGCATCCCCTATGTCGTGCAGTACTTTTGACCAGAACCCTATGGGTTTTCTTAAGGGCTCTGGTCAAAAGTAGAGCAAACATATAGGGAATAGGGTGTCATTTGGGTTGCAGCCCCTGTTTCTGTATCGCTAACCCAGTTACCTTAGGCCTGTGTGTTGTGTCCACACACACACACACACACACACACACACACACACACACACACACACACACACACACACACACACACACACACATGGTGACCGCTAGCCTCTCGTCACTGACGGTGCCCCTTCTCTGCAGAGGCCAAATTACAGATCTCGGGGAATAATGTTTGCATCCCAAATGGCACACTATTCCTTATGTAGTTCACTACATTTGTCCAGGCCCTTAGAGCCATCTGGGATCAGAGCCCATAGAGCAATATGTAGGGACCAGGGTGCCATTTGGGATGCATCCATTGTGTGGTCTCATAGAGAAGACCACAACACGACGTGGTTAATAGTTTATTTACCTCAGTGCATTCTGTCTCGTGCGGCTCGGCAGTGGACCGCTGGATTGAGTGAGGCAGAGAGAGGCTGCTCTTTCAGCTGTGACCAATAATGAATAAATATTAAAGGACGGCATGCGGGTGTAGACCAATCGTTAATTTGGTTGAGATTTACAGACGGGAGAGAGGGATGGCCTCTGTTCTGTGCCAGCAGTTCACTTTAGTCTGCTCAGGGAATGGGGCTCTGGCAGCATAGAGGCCTCCTGAAAGAACCACTCACACCACCGATTTCCTGTGGGCTGTTTATTGTTGACTGGCTGACTGAATAATGTCCCAAATGGCACCCTATTACCTATATAGTGAACTATTTTTTAACCAGGACAGATATAGGAAATAGGCTGCCATTTGAGACGCAGAACCTGGCTGACAGGCGTCCTGTGTGCTGTTTGTTTTTGACTGACGGACTGGTTGCATCCCAATTGGCAGCATATTCCTTATATAGGGGCCTTTGTCAAAAGTAGTGTACTATAAAGGGAATAGGGTGCTAGATGGGATTGTTACCTCGACAATCATGAGTGGCTCAAGGGAGGATGGGAGGGAGGCTCTAGCCTGTTAACAATGCTGAATGATAAGCACTGACTCATTAACAAGCTGGAGTACAAGAAGCCTGAGGGAATTACTGGCTAGTGACTGTGACATTAATAAAGAGACCTAAGCTTCTACATCGCCCTCTAACTCTCTCTCTACTCTGGATGGCCCCACCCAGGCCACTGGTTTTCAAACCTGGGGCCGTATGTATCAAGCGACTCAGAGTAGGAGTGCTGATCTAGGATCAGTTTTGCCCTTTTAGATCACAATAAATATGGGTACAGTGCCTTGCAAAAGTATTCATCCCCCTTGGCATTTTTCCTGTTTTGTTGCATTACAACCTGTAATTTAAATATATTTTTATTTGGATTTCATGTAATGGACATACACAAAATAGTCCAAATTGGTGAAGTGAAATGAAAAAAAGAACTTGTTTAATGTATTCACCCCCTTTGCTATGAAGCCCCTAAATAAGATCTGGTGCAACCAATTACCTTCAGAAGTCACACAGTTAGTTAAATAAAGTCCACTTGTGTGCAATCTAAGTGTCACATGATCTGTCACATGATCTCAGTATATATACACCTGTTCTGAAAGGCCCCAGAGTCTGCAACACCACTAAGCAAGGGGCACCACCAAGCAAGTGGCACCATGAAGACCAAGGAGCTCTCCAAACAGGTCAGGGACAAAGTTGTGGAGAAGTACAGATTAGGGTTGGGTTATAAAAAAATTATCTGAAACTTTGAACATCCCACTGAGCACCATTAAATCCATTATTAAAAAATGAAAAGAATATGGCACCACAACAAACCTGCCAAGAGAGGCCCCCAACCAAAACTCACAGACCAGGCAAGGAGGGCATTAATCAGAGAGTTAACAAAGAGACCAAAGATAAACCTGAAGGAGTTGCAAAGCTCCACAGTGGAGATTGGAGTATCTGTTCATAGGACCACTTTAAGCCATACACTCCACAGAGCTGGGCTTTATGGATGAGTGGCCAGAAAAAAGCCAGAAGCCAGAAGGTACTCTGGTCAGATGAGACTAAAATTGAGCTTTTTGGCCATCAAGGAAAACGCTATGTTTTGAGATTACCATCCCCAATGGTGGTGGCAGCATTAAGTTGAGGGGATGTTTTTCATCGCCAGGGACTGGGAAACTGGTCAGAATTGAAGGAATGATGGATGGCGCTAAATACAGGGAAATTCTTGAGGGAAACCTGTTTCAGTTTGCAGAGATTTGAGACTGGGACGGAGGTTCAACTTCCAGCAGGACAATGACCCTAAGCAATATGTTAAAGCAACACTTGAGTGGTTTAAGGGGAAACATTTAAATGTCTTGGAATGGCCTAGTCAAAGCCCAGACCTCAATCCAATTGAGAATCTTTGGTATGACTTAAAGATTGCTGTAAACCAGCGGAGCCCATCCAACTTGAAGGAGCTGGAGCAGTTTTACTTTGAAGAATGGGCAAAAATCGCAGTGGCTAGATGTGCCAAGCTTATAGAGACATACCCCAAGAGATTTGCAGCTGTAATTGCTGCAAAAGGTGTCTCGAAGTAAAGTATTGACTTTGGGGGGGATAGTTATGCACGCTCAAGTTTTCATTTTTTTTTGTCTTATTTCTTGCTTCACAATAAAAAAATATATTGCATCTTCAAAGTGGTAGGCATGTTGTGTAAATCAAATGATACAACCCCCCCCCCCCAAAAAAAATTATTCCACATTGTAAGGCCACAAAATCAGAAAAATGTCAATTGGGGTGAATACTTTTGCAAGCCCATGTATATAGGCAGGAAAGATCCAAAGTTGTTCTGCATCCCGATTCTCCACCCGTTTCCCACCTGTTTCCCAAGGCACACTATGCGTCATGGATTTAAAAGTATTGAATTGGCGTAATCATTGGCTAGAGGCAGTTTCCACCATTGTTGAATCCATGACGAGAAGTAGTGTGCAAGTGCACACTTTCAGAGAAGGGTGGAGAAAAGGGATGCAGTCATACTGGAGAGCTGCTGAGAGACAGAAAGGGAGAGATGAATGAGAGAGAGGGAGACAAACAGACAGAGAGGGAGGGAGAGAGTGACGAACAAACAAAGAGAAAGAGAGGGAGGGAGAGACAAACAAAGAGGAGAGAGGGGACAGAGTGGGAGAGATGAAAAAAGAGAGAGAGAGCTGGATAGCGACAAAGAGAATGAGTGCGGCTGGCTGGGCCAATTTTTGTTTCACCAGCTGATTAACTGACCTGTTCCAGTATTTAATTTTTTTAAACAATGGGTTAACTGCTTTGTTCAGGGGCAGAACAACACATTTTTTCCTTGTCAGCTCAGGGATTCAATCTTGCAACCTATCGGTTATTAGTCCAATGCTCGAACCACTAGGCTCCCTGCCGCCCAGTAACAACACCTGTCTGTCTGTCCCCTGATCAAATGGCACCCTCTATCCTATATAGTGCACTACCTTTGGCAAAAGTAGTGCACTATATAGAAAATAGGGTGCCATTTTGGACGCATTCTTTAATTAGCACTGCTCTCTATTTGCACCAGATTCTTAGGCAACAGTGGTCTCCATCACCCTAATTATTACTCCTATCTCATTATCATGATGGTTGATTAATTATATGATGATGATTGATTAAGCTCCACGGAACAAAACGATAATCAACAGACAGACGTATAGATAGTGAATCATTTCGATTGAGCTATAAGCAGTGTTATAATCTCTACGTCTGCATCCCTATTCCCTGTACAGTGCATTCGGAAAGTATTCAGACCCCTTCCCTTTTTCCACATTTCATTACAGCCTTATTCTAAAATGGATTAAATCAAATTTTTTTCCTCATCAATCTACACACAATACCCCATAATGACAAAGCGAAAACTATTTATTTATGTTAGCAAATTTATAAAATAACAAAAACAGAAATACCTTATTCACAAAAGTATTCAGACCCTTTGCTATGAGACTTGAAATTGAGCTCAGGTGCAACCTATTTCCATTGATCATGCTTCAGATATTTATACAACTTTATTGGACTCCATCTATGGTAAATTCAAATGATTGGACATGATTTGGAAAGGCACACAACTGTTAATATAAGGTCCCACAGTTGACAGTGCATGTCAGAGCAAAAACCAAGCCATGAGGTCGAAGGAATTGTCCGTAGAGCACCGAGACAGGATTGTATCAAGGCACAGATCTGGGGAAGTGTACCAAAAAATGTCTGCAGCATTAAAGATCCCCAAGAACACAGCGGTCTCCATCATTCTTAAACGGAAGAAGTTTGGAATCACTGAGACTCTTCCTAGAGCTGGCAGCCCGGCCAAACTGAGCAATCAAGGGAGAAGGGCCTTGGTCAGGACGGTGACCAAGATCCCGATGGTCACTCTGACAGAACGGGAGAACCTTCCAGAAGGACAACCATCTCTGCAGCACTCCACCAATCAGGCCTTTATGGTAGAGTGGCCAGACGGAAGCCACTCCTCAGTAAAAGGCACATGACAACCCACTTGGAGTTTGCCAAAAGGCACCTAAAGGTCTCTCAGACCATGAGAAACAAGATTCTCTGGTCTGATGAAACCAAGATTTAACTATTAGGCCTGAATACCAAGCGTTTGGTCTACAGGAAACCTGGCACCATCCCTACGGTGAAGCATGATGGTGGCAGCAACAGAACAGCAACCCTAAGCACACAGCCAAGACAACGCTTCGGAACAAGTCTCTGAATTTCCTTGAGTGGCCCTGTCAGAGCCCGGACTTGAACCCGATCGATCATTTCTGGAGAGATCTGAAAATAGCTGTGCAGCGATGCTCCCCATCCAACCTGACAGAGCTTGAGAGGATCAGCAGAGAAGAATGGGAGATAGTCTCCAAATACAGGTGTGCCAAGCTTGTATCGTCATACCCAAGAAGACTTGAGACTGTAATCGCTGCCAAATGTGCTTCAACAAAGTACTGACTAAAGGGTCTGAATACTTATGTAAAACCTGTTTTTGCTTTGTCATTATAGGTTATTGTGTGTGGATTGATAAGTAAAAAAAAGAATTTAATCGATTTTAGAATTAGGCTGAAATGCAACAAAATGTTAAAAAAAGTCAAGGGGTCTGAATACTTTCAGAATGCACTGTATAGTGGAGTACTATAGGTCTCAGAGTGCACAATATAGGGAATAGGATGCCATTTGGGATGCAGACAACAATGTGTAGTAGAGAATTTCCATTGAGCGTTAAGCAGATTGTGCATCTCAAATGGCACCCTATTTCTATAATGGCGCTGGAGGGTATGGCTCCTAACCAACTGAGCTATTTTGTTTGTTTTTTCGCATTGTTTGTAACTCATTTCGTACATAATGTTGCTGCTACCGTCACTTATGACCGAAAAGAGCTTCTGGACATCAAAAGAGCGATGACTAGCTCGAACTGGACAAATATTTTTTCTTTAATGAGTCCAACACGAAGGATATACTGCTTTGTCAAGACGAGGCCCAAATCCCTGTCGTCACCGTGAAGAAAATCCGGAGAAAAAGGGGGAGGAGGGCGTGGTGCCTTGCAAGAATTTGCCGATGAGTAGGTAAACCACCACTAGCCTCTGTATTATTGGCCAACGTGCAATCATTGAAAAACAAACTGGGCGATCTATGATTAAGGCTATCCTACCAATGGGACATTAAAAAATGTAATATCTTATGTTTCACCGAAACATGGCTGAGCGACAACACAAATAATATAGAGCTGGCTGGCTTCTCCATGCATCGGCAGGACAGAGCAGCTATGTCTGTTAAGACGAGGGGTGGGGGTGTGTGTCTATTTGTCAATAACTGCTGGTGCGCGATGTCTAATATTAAAGAAGTATTGATGTATTGCTCACCTGAGGTAGAATACCTCATGATAAGCTATAGACCACACTATCTACCAAGAGAGTTCTCATCTATGTTTTTCATAGCCGTCTATTTACCTCCACAAACCAATGCTGGCACTAAGACCGCACTCAACGAGCTGTGTAAGGCCATAAGGAAACAAGAAAATGCCCATCCAGAAGTGGCGTTCCTATTGTCCGTGGACTTTAAGGCAGGCAAACTTAAATCGGTTTTACCTCATTTCTACCAGCATGTCACATGTGCAACCAGAGGAAAAAAACCTCTAGACAACTTTTACCCCGCACACAGAGATGCATATAAAGCTCTCCCTTGCCGTCCATTTGGAAAATCTGATCATAATTCTATCCTCTTGATTCCTGCTTACAAGCAAAAACCAAAGCAGGAAGTACCAGTGAGTCGCTCAATACGGAAGTGGTCAAATGACGCGGATGCTACGCTACAGGACTGTTTTGTTAACACAGACTAGAATATGTTCCGAGATTCATCCAATGGCATTGAGGAGTATACCACCTCAGTCACCGGCTTCATCAATAAGTGCATCGACGACGTCGTCCACACAGTCACCGTACGTACATTTCCCAACCAGAAGCGATGGATTACAGGCAACATCCGCACAGAGTTAAAGGCTAGAGCTGCCGCTTTCAAGGAGCGGGACACTAATCCAGACTCTTATAAGAAATCCAGGACTAAGATTGAATCCTACTACACCGGCTCTGATGTCGTCAGATGTGGCAGGCCTGAAGTAGATCCTGTTGAGAAAACTATTACGGACTACATAGGGAAACCCAGGCGTGAGCTGCCCAGAGACACAAGCCTACCAGACGAGCTCATTCCCCTTATGCTCGCTTCGAGGCAAGCAACACTGAAGCATGCATGAGAGCACCAGCATTTCTGGATAACTGTGTGATCACGCTCTCCATACCCGATGTGAGCAAGACCTTTAAACAGGTCAACATTCACAAAGCCAGACAGATTACCAGGATGTGTACTCAAAGCATGCGTGGACCAACTGGCAAGTGTCTTCACTGACATTTTCAACCTCTCCATGACCGAGTCTGTAAAACCTACATGTTTCTAACAGACCAGCATGTCCCTGTGCCCAAGGAAGCAAAGGTAACCTGCATAAATGATTACCGCCCCATAGCACTCATGTCGGTAGCCATGAAGTGCTTTGAAAGGCTGGTCATGGCTCACATCAACACCATCATGCCGGAAACCCTAGACCCACTCCAATTCACATACTGCCCCAACAGATCCACAGATGACGCAATCTCAATTAAACTCCACACTGCCCTTTCCCACCTGGACAAAAGGAACACCTATGTGAGAATGCTGTTCATTGACTACAACTCAGCGTTCAACACCATAGTTCCCTCAAAGCTCACCACTAAGCTAAGGACCCTGGGACTAAACACCTCCCTCTGCAACTGGATCCTGGACTTCCTGACGGGCCGCCCCCATGTGGTAAGGGTAGGCAACAACATGTCTGCCACGCTGATCCTCAACTCTGGGGCCCCTCAGGGGTGTGTACTTAGTCCCCTACTGTACTCACTGTTCCCCCACGACTGTGTGGCCAAACACGACTCCAACACCATCATTAAGTTTGCTGATGACACAACAGTGGTAAGCCTGATCACTAACAACGATGAGACAGACTATAGGGAGGAGGTCAGAGACCTGGCAGTGTGGTGCCAGGACAACAACCTCTCCCTCAATGTGAGCAAGACAAAGGAGCTGATTATGGACTATAGGAAAAGGAGAGCCGAACAGACCCTCATTAACATCGACAGGCCTGAAGTAAATCCTGTCGAGAGTTTCAAGTTCCTTGGTGTCAAATTAAATCAAATCAAATTGATTTCTATAGCCCTTCTTACATCAGCTGATATCTCAAAGTGCTGTACAGAAACCCAGCCTAAAACCCCAATCAGCAAGCAATGCAGGTGTAGATGCACTGTGGCTAGGAAAAACTCCATAGAAAGGCCAAAACCTAGGAAGAAACCTAGAGAGGAACCAGGCTATGAGGCGTGGTCAGTCCTCTTATGAGGGGTGTCCACATCACCAACAAACTATCATGATCCAAACACACCAAGACAGTTGTGAAGAGGACACGACAACACCTTTTCCCCTCAGGAGACTGAAAAGATTTGGCATGGGTCCCCAGATCCTCAAAAAGTGATACAGCTGCACCTTCGAGAGCATCACCGCCTGGTATGGCACCTGCTCGGCATCTGACCATAAGGCGGGTAGTGCGTACGGCCCAGTACATCACTGGGGCCAAGCTTCCTGACATCCAGGACCTATATACTAGGCGGTGTCAGAGGAAGGCCCAAAAAATGTTCAAAGACTCCAGTCACCTGTCATAGACTGTTCTCTCTGCTACCGCACGGCAAGCAGTACCGGAGCGCCAAGTCTAGGACCAAAAGACTCCTTAACATCTTCTACCCCCAAGCCATAAGACTGTTGAACAATTAATCAAATGGCCACCCGGACTATTTACATTGATTTCCCCCCTTTGTTTTTACACTGCTGCTACTTGTTTATTATGCGTGCATAGTCACTTTACAAATTACCTTGACTAACCTGTACCCCCGCACATTGAGTCGGTACCGGTACCCCCTGTATATAGCCTCGTTATTGTTATGTCATATCTTGTTACTTTTTGATTTCATTGTATTTTCTTACTTTAGTTTATCTAGTAAATATTTTCTTAACTCTTATTTCTTGAACTGCATTGTTGGTTAAGGGCTTGTAAGTAAGCATTTCACGGTAAGGATTACTCTTGTTGTATTCGGCAAATGTGACAAATACAATTTGATTTGATTATACACTGCTCAAAAAAATAAAGGGAACACTAAAATAACACATCCTAGATCTGAATGAATGAAATATTCTTATTAAATACTTTTTTCTTTACATAGTTGAATGTGCTGACAACAAAATCACACAAGAATTATCAATGGAAATCAAATGTATCAACCCATGGAGGTCTGGATTTGGAGTCACACTCAAAATTAAAGTGGAAAACCACACTACAGGCTGATCCAACTTTGATGTAATGTCCTTAAAACAAGTCAAAATGAGGCTCAGTAGTGTGTGTGGCCTCCATGTGCCTGTATGGCCTCCCTACAACGCCTCGGCATGCTCTTGATGAGGTGGCGGATGGTCTCCTGAGGGATCTCCTCCCAGACCTGGACTAAAGCATCCGCCAACTCCTGGACAGTCTGTGGTGCAACGTAGCGTTGGTGGATGGAGCGAGACATGATGTCCCAGATGTGCTCAATTGGATTCAGGTCTGGGGAACGGGCGGGCCAGTCCATAGCATCAATGCCTTCCTCTTGCAGGAACTGCTGACACTCCAGCCACATGAGGTCTAGCATTGTCTTGCATTAGGAGGAACCCAGGGCCAACCGCACCAGCATATGGTCTCACAAGGGGTCTGAGGATCTCATCTCGGTACCTAATGGCAGTCAGGCTACCTCTGGAGGGCTGTGCGGCCCCCCAAAGACATGCCACCCTACACCATGACTGACCCACCGCCAAACCGGTCATGCTGGAGGATGGTGCAGGCAGCAGAATGTTCTCCTCGGCGTCTCCAGACTGTCACGTCTGTCACATGTGCTCAGTGTGAACCTGCTTTCATCTGTGAAGAGCACAGGGCGCCATTGGCGAATTTGCCAATCTTGGTGTTCTCTGGCAAATGCCAAACGTCCTGCACGGTGTTGGGCTGTAAGCACAACCCCCACCTGTGGATGTCGGGCCCTCATACCACCCTCATGGAGTCTGTTTCTGACCGTTTGAGCAGACACATGGACATTTGTGGCCTGCTGGAGGTCATTTTGCAGGGCTCTGGCAGTGATCCTCCTTGCACAAAGGCGGAGGTAGCGGTCCTGCTGCTGGGTTGTTGCCCTCCTACGGCTTCCTCCACATCTCCTGATGTACTGGCCTGTCTCCTGGTAGCGCCTCCATGCTCTGGACACTACGCTGACAGACACAGCAAACCTTCTTGCCACAGCTCGCATTGATGTGCCATCCTGGATGAGTTGCACTACCTGAGCCACTTGTGTGGGTTGTAGAATCCGTCTCATGCTACCACTAGAGTGAAAGCACCGCCAGCATTCAAAAGTGACCAAAACATCAGCCAGGAAGCATATAAACTGAGAAGTGGTCTGTGGTTAGAGAACCACTCCTTTATTGGGGGTGTCTTGCTAATTGCCTATAATTTCCACCTGTTGTCTATTCCATTTGCACAACAGCATGTGAAATGTATTGTCAATCAGTGTTGCTTCCTAAGTGGACAGTTTGATTTCACAGAAGTGTGATTGACTTGGAGTTACATTGTGTTGTTTAAGTGTTCCCTTTATTTTTTTGAGCAGTGTATAGTGCCCATGGGGCCCTGGAGAAACATAGTGCACTATGTAGGGAATCGAGTGCCATTTGCGACGCATCTAGAGTGTTAGCATCCCAAATTGCACCCCTTTCCCTATAATAGCGCACTACTTTTCACCAGATCCCTATTGGCCCTGCTCAAAAGTAGTGCAATATGTAGGGAATCGGGTGTCATTTGGGAAGCAACCAGAGAATTATCATCATCTCCATATTTCCAGCTCAGTCTCTGACTTGTTAGGATCTGACACATACGCAAGACAACCTGGTAGGTGAGACTCACAACCAAGCACAGCACTGAGGCCTGGTGTGATAGTAGTTAAACGGTGATAAAATGAACCCAAATTACATGCACTCTCTTCAATATCATCTGATCTGAGCGGCAGTAGTTCTCAGTAGTTCTCAGTTCTAAACAAGAAGAAGATTAGACCTTATCAATCCAAGTCAGATCCCATCAATCCAGACCAACTCAGTCTATCCCTGATTACATAACAATAAATCAATCTTACTACAACATCACAATAACAAGAACGAGCAATAACGTTGAGCACTCAGGTGTGAGGGAGGCAAGGCCTTTTCTCAATTAGATTTGCTCAACTCATGCGTCCTCTCTCCTCTCTCGCCTCCTTTTGAAAAAGGTCAAAGAGAATCGAGGAGAGGGAACGTGGACGAAAGTGTGCTTGTATGAAATGAGAAGCTCCTTCTCCACTCGTGCGTTGGTTCAAGGGGTGGATCCCAAATACATTTGTAAAGTGATAAAAATAAATGAGGTTCATTGTGCAAGATATTTTATAGATAAATGGATTAGTAGCATATCGTTTCTAAATGTGTGTTTCCTCTTCTGTCAGTACAATGGCTGATTCATAGGGGGTGGGCAGATATCAAAACTGTTCCGAGGTAGAATACACTTGTGCTTCCTCGCCAAAAGGAGGCTATCGTGGAAGGGAGTACCGTCTTCCGCTTGCCTACTAACGAATTGACACACCTCTCAACCACTTATCGGTTGCTGGGTTACGGAGGAGAGAAGACAGAGGATGGACTTTTGCCCAAATGAGAAAAGGCCCATTCCAATCTATGGGAAGGAGAAAATCGAGCCGATAGCAGAACTGTCAGCTGTGAGCTGGCCGACCGTTCAGAAAGGCGTTTTGATGAAGGCTGGAAATTAATCAGTAGCTCTTTTGAAACACCAGCGTCATTGTGCAGCAGGCAGAGTCTGGATGCTACGCTGCAATGTTTCCTTTGATTGTGCCATTGCGGTGCAGAGGAATTCTCCTATGGCTCTTTTAATTGATTGCCCTGGGGCTTAAATCACCAATGTGTACTGTTGTTGAAGCATGGCTGGAAGGACCAGGAAAGAATTCCAGAGATGTGTCTTTTAAACCCGTCACTGTAGGTGCGGCTGACTCTGAAATGGCACAAGGCTTTTGACCAGTGCCCTGGTCAAAAGTAGAGCACTATATAGGGAATAGGGTGCCATATGGGACACATCCTTCATCTGAACCAATCATGGTGTGTGGTTCCGTGTCTTTAGATGGCTGTATTGTGGACCACAGCACAGTGATTATATTGATTAAAGCATTTCTCTGTTAGTGCAGGGTTCCCCTGAGTGTGTCCTCTGTCCAATGAATGCATGGCTGTGTTGTTGTTTACCACGGTTCGTTGTGCCTTTCTGATGAAGGCATCATTGTGTGGGGTAACTCACTCATCAATGTGCTTTTCTGATGAGGATGTCAATGTGTGGTTTAACTCATAAACATGCCTTTTTAAACCCTAAAGGTCTGGGGCATGGGGGGGGGGGGGGGGATTATTTTAGATTGGTTTTTTACCATGGATCATTAAGCTATTTGATGGTGAATTTTAGGATCCCTGTATGTGTATAAAAAATATTATATACAGCGACAAGAAAAAGTATGTGAACCCTTTGGAACCTGGATTTCTGTATAAATTGGTCATCAAATTTGATCTGATCTTCATCTAAGTCACAACAATAGAGAAACACAGTCTGCTTAAACTAATAACACACACATTCTTGTATTTTTCTTTTTTATATTGAATACATCATTGAAATATTCACAGTGTAGGTTGGAAAAAGTATGTGAACCCCTAGGCTAATGACTTCTCCAAAAGCTAATTGGTGTCAGGAATCAGCTAACCTGGAGTCCAATCAATGAGACGAGATTGGAGATGTTGGTTAGAGTTGCCTTGCCCTATTAAAAAACACTCACAAAATTTGAGTTTGATATTCACAAGAAGCATTGCCTGATATGAACCATGCCTCGAACAGAAGAGATCTCAGAAGACCTTAGATTACGAAATGTTGACTTGCATAAAGCTGGAAAGGGTTACAAAGTATCTCTAAAAGCCTTGATGTTCATCAGTACACGGCAAGATAAATTGTCTATAAATGGAGAAAGTTCAGCACTGTTGCTACTCTTCCTCGGAGTGGTCGTCCTGCAAAGATGACTGCAAGAGCACAGCACAGAATGCTCAATGAGGTTAAGAAGAATCCTAGAGTGTCAGCTAAAGACTTACAGAAATCTCTGGAACATGGTAAACAAGAATGGTGTTCATGGGAGCCACTGCTGTCCAAAAAAAACCATTGTTGCACGTCTGAAGTTTGCAAAAGTGCACCTGGATGCTCCACAGCACTACCGGCAAAATATTCTGTGGACAGATGAAACTACAGTTGAGTTGTTTGGAAGGAACACACAACACTATACTGTAAAGTATGGTGGAGGGAGCATCATGGTCTGGGGCTGCTTAGCTGCCCAAGGGCCTGGACAGCTTGCTAACATCGACTGAAAAATTAATTCCCAAATTTATCAAGACATTTTGCAGGAGAACGTAAGGCTATCTGTCCGCCAATGGAAGCTCAACAGAAGTTGGGTGATGCAACAGGACAACAACCCAAAAGCCAGAAGTAAATCAACAACAGAATGGCTTCAACAGAAGAAAATACGCCTCCTGGAGTGGCCCAGTCAGAGTCCTGACCTCAACCCGATTGAGATGCTGTGGCATGACCTCAAGAGAGCGGTTCACACCAGACATCCCAATAATATTGCTGAACTGAAACAGTGTTGTAAAAAGGAATGGTCCAAAATTCCTCCTGACCGTTGTGTATGTCTGATCCGCAACTACAGAAAACATTTGGTTGAGGTTATTGCTGCCAAAGGAGAGTCAACCAGTTATTAAATCCAAGGGTTCACATACCTTTTCCACCCTGCACTGTGAGTGTTTACACAGTGTGTTCAATAAAGACAAGAAAACGTATAATTGTTTGTGTGTTATTAGTTTAACTTCTTGCTCCTACTTGAGACGCAGATGTCTCAAGTAGACACCTGGAAATGCAAATGCGCTACGCTAAATGCTAAATGTACTCGTTAAAACTCAAACGTTCATCAAAATGCACATGCAGGGTATTGAATTAAAGCTACACTCGTTGTGAACCTAGCCAACAAGTCAGATTTTTAAAATGCTTTTCGGCGAAAGCATGAGAAGCTATTATCTGATAGCAACACCCCAAAATGCCTGAATGCGACGTAAACAAAGATTTAGCGTAGCCGGCGCTACACAAAACGCAGAAATAAAATATAAAACATTCATTACCTTTGACGAGCTTCTTTCTTGGCACTCCTATATGCCCCATAAACATCACTATTGGGTCTTTTTTTCGTTTAAATCGGTCCATATATACCCAAAATAGCTTTCTATGGAAGCTGTGTAATTCAGAAAAAAACATTGTTTTAAAACGCAGCGTCATTTTTTAAAATTAAAAAAGTCGACGATAAACTTTCACAAAACACTTCGAAATACATTTGTAATCCAACTTTAGGTATTAGTAAACGTTTATAATCTATCAAAATGATTACAGGGCGATGTGTATTCAATAGCTCCTCGTCTTCAAATCAATGGCTGAAAATGTGCACTTCACAACATCCTGGCGGAGACCGGAAGAAATTGAATCCAGTTAGTTGGATTTACCAACAAAAAAGTCCCTGGAAAATGACGACAATGGCGACATCGTGTGGAATCTGTATGAATTGCATGCAGGTCCATAATTAATTTTGTGCCCTTTTAACAACCCATGAAAGTGACACATGGAAATTATTTTTAGCTTTCAGAGAGCAGTTTTTCTTGCGCTTTTCGATGAAACACACGATCTGTTATAGTCACAGCCGTGATTTAACAAGTTTTAGAAACTTCAGAGTGTTTTCTATCCACACATACTAATCATATGCATATACTATATTCCTGGCATGAGTAGCAGGACGCTGAAAAGTTGCGCGATTTTTAACAGAATGTTCGAAAAAGGAGGGGGTAGACTTAAGAGGCAGACTGTGTTTGTCTATTTTTGTGACCTAGATAAAGATCAGATCAAATGTTATGACCAATTTATGTAGAAATCCAAGTATATCCAAAGGGTTCACATACTTTTTCTTGCCACTGTATATTGAATTTGGCCTCTACTACTACAGCCCATAAAACGCTTTGAATAACACATTAATAAAAGGCAAAGAATACAGGAAACATGTTTTATCCTAACGAATAAGGTTTTGAAGTGTCTGTCCTTTATCTAGGAGATATAAGAAAGCTCAGGAAATAAGGCACAAAACAACCTCCATACTTGCATTAGTTTGTGCAGGTTACCTTCAGACGAGTCTCGTGACACTTGTGAGAGTCTAATCTTTCCATAGAGTGGTCATATTGGTTAGTAGGCCAAACCGTTTGGAGGCTACACACGTTTTCGTGAGAAGACCGATTTCCGGGATGTCTCTTGGTCTGACAAACAGAGCTGTAGCTCTGACAAACAGAGCTGTAGCCCTGACAAACAGAGCTGTAGCCCTGACAAACAGAGCTGTAGCCCTGACAAACAGAGCTGTAGCCCTGACAAACAGAGCTGTAGCTCTGACAAACAGAGCTGTAGCTCTGACAAACAGAGCTGTAGCTCTGACAAACAGAGCTGTAGCCCTGACAAACAGAGCTGTAGCCCTGACAAACAGAGCTGTAGCCCTGACAAACAGAGCTGTAGCTCTGACAAACAGAGCTGTAGCTCTGACAAACAGAGCTGTAGCTCTGACAAACAGAGCTGTAGCCCTGACTAACAGAGCTGTAGCCCTGACAAACAGAGCTGTAGCCCTGACAAACAGAGCTGTAGCTCTGACAAACAGAGCTGTAGCTCTGACAAACAGAGCTGTAGCCCTGACAAACAGAGCTGTAGCCCTGACAAACAGAGCTGTAGCCCGGACAAACAGAGCTGTAGCCCTGACAAACAGAGCAGTAGCCCTGACAAACAGAGCTGTAGCCCTGACAAACAGAGCTGTAGCCCTGACAAACAGAGATGTAGCTCTGACAAACAGAGCTGTAGCCCTGACAAACAGAGCTGTAGCCCTGACAAACAGAGCTGTAGCTCTGACAAACAGAGCTTTAGCCCTGACAAACAGAGCTGTAGCCCTGACAAACAGAGCTGTAGCTCTGACAAACAGAGCTGTAGCTCTGACAAAAAGAGCTGTAGCTCTGACAAACTGAGCTGTAGCTCTGCCAAACAGAGCTGTAGCCCTGACAAACAGAGCTGTAGCCCTGACAAACAGAGCTGTAGCTCTGCCAAACAGAGCTGTAGCTCTGCCAAACAGAGCTGTAGCTCTGACAAACAGAGCTGTAGCCCTGACAAACAGAGCTGTAGCTCTGACAAACAGAGCTGTAGCTCTGACAAACAGAGCTGTAGCTCTGACAAACAGAGCTGTAGCCCTGACAAACAGAGCTGTAGCTCTGACAAACAGAGCTGTAGCTCTGACAAACAGAGCTGTAGCCCTGACAAACAGAGCTGTAGCTCTGACAAACAGAGCTGTAGCCCTGACAAACAGAGCTGTAGCCCTGACAAACAGAGCTGTAGCTCTGACAAACAGAGCTGTAGCCCTGACAAACAGAGCTGTTAGCTCTGACAAACAGAGCTGTAGCCCTGACAAACAGAGCTGTAGCCCTGACAAACAGAGCTGTAGCTCTGACAAACAGAGCTGTAGCTCTGCCACTTTCCACTGCAGATGCGGAAGACCGACATAGGTGGATGCGGTGGATAGACACACATCCCATGCAAAAAATATTATAGAAACGGAGGAATTTTGATGGGCATTTTTTTATTACGTTAATTAGATTGACGCACGGGTGTGGTGTAAACTCATCAATGAGTACATCGATGTGTAGTTTACATCTCTAATGTACATCTCTGATGAGAGTCTTGATGACTGAGTTTTACACTATGTTGTAACCCAGTAAGATGCATGTTGATGAATACAGCAGTACAGACAGCGCTGTGTGGTGTAACTCAGCGTTGTCTCTCAGCTGCTAAAGACAAAAGAGCCAAATAGGCGTTTCTAATCTCTGTGCTGAATGAACCTGAAACAAAGAGGAGGAACACAGACACAGAGGCCTGGACACACAGAGGATAAGCTGATTACCCAGACAGAGGGAGAGGGGAGGGGAGGGGAAGAGAGAGAGAGAGAGAGGGGGAGAGAGAGAGGGAGAAGGAGAGGGGGAAAGAGAGAGAGAGAGGGATACAGATGAAAGAAGAAACAATACCGTGCCTTTGGAAAGTATTCAGACCCCTTCACTTTTTCCACATTTTGTTATGTTACAGCCTTTTTCTTAAATGGATTAAATTAATGTTTTTCCTCATAAATCTACATACCCTACAATGACAAAGCTACAACAGGTTTATAGATTTTTGGGGGAATTTATCAAATAAAAAAAAAACAGAAATACCTTATTTACATAAGTATTCAGACCTTTTGCTATGAGACTCACAATTGAGCTCAGGTGCATCCTGTTTCCATTGATCATCCTTTAGACTTGATTGGAGTAAATTGGACATGATTTGGAAAGGCACACACCTGTCTATATAAGGTCCCACAGTTGACAGTGCATGTCACAGCAAAAACCAAGCCATGAGGTTGAAGGAATTGTCCATAGAGCTCTGAGACAGGATTGTGTCAAGGAACAGATCTGGGGAAGGGTAACAAACATTTTAGGCAACATTGAACGTCCCAAGAACACATTGGCCTCCATCATTCTTAAATGGAAGAAGTTTGGAACCACCAAGACTCTTCCTAGAGCTGGCCGCCCAGCAAAACTGAGCAATCGGTGGAGAAGGGCCTTGGTCAGAGAGGTGACCAAGAACCCGATGGTCACTCTGACAGAGCTCCAGAGTTCCTCTGTGGAGATGGGATAACCCTCCAGAAGGACAACCATCTCTACAGCACTCCACCAATCAGGCCTTTATAGTAGAGTGGCCAGACGGAATGAACTCCTCAGTAAAAGGCACATGACAGTCCACTTGGAGTTTGCCAAACGGCACCTAAAGGACTCTGGTCTGATGAAACCAATATTGAACGCTTTGGCCTTTATGCCAAGTGTCACGTCTGGATGAAACCTGGCACCATCCCTATAGTGAAGCATGTTGGGGGCAGCATCATGCTGTGGGGATGTTTTTCAGTGGCAGGGACTGGGAGACTAGTCAGGATTGAGGGAAAGATGACCGGAGCAAAGCACAGAGAGATCCTTGGTGGAAACCTGCTCCAGAGCGCTCAGGACCTCAGACTAGGGCGAAGGTTCACCTTCCAACAGAACAACGACCCTAAGCACACAGTAAAGACTATGCAGGATTGGCTTTGGGACAAGTCTCTGAATGTTCTTGAGTGGCCCGGACTTGAACCCGTTCGATCATCTCTGGAAAGACCTGAAAATAGCTTTGCATTGACGCTCCCTATCCAACCTGACATAGCTTGAGAGGATCTGCAGAGAATAATGGGAGAATCTCCCCAAATACAGGTGTGCCAAGCTTGTAGCATCATAACCAAGGAGACTTGAGGCTGTAATCGCTGCCAAAGCTGTTTCAACAAAGTACTAAGTAAAGGGTCAGAATACTTATTATTTTTTTTATTTTGAATAGATTTGCAAAAACTGTTTTTGCGTTGTATTTATGGGGTATTGTGTGTAGATTGATGAGTGAAACAAACTATTTAATACATTTTAGAATAATGCTGTAATGTAAAAACTGTAAACGGGTCTGAATACTTTCCAAATGCACTGTGTGTATTGTTCCTATGGTCTTCCTCTGGAGTAGGACACCATCTTCAAAGGGACATTGTGTGAATATCACCCTCCAGTAGTCTTACCTGATCTACCTACTATATACACACAGTACAAGGCATTACATCCATTCCAGGTGTACACACGAAAGATACAGCTATTGAAAATGAAGGAGATGAACTTAGAAAAGAATATGCTCCTTCCGTAAGCCTCTTACCCGTGCATGAGAATCTACTTCATTACTCACTTACACGTGGGCACGCACACACGCGGGCACGCACACACGCTCATCTTTTTTTTATCCACTCTCACAGTCTACTAGGCACACTATTATAAATCCTCTCGTCGCTTGCACACACAAAGACAAGCACGGAGTCTCTCTATCTTGCTCTCCCCTCCCTCTCTCTTGCTCGCCCTCCCTCTCCCTCCCTTTCTGTTACGGTGAGTGAATGAGGACCCAAAAGCGAATCAACTTAAACAGAGCTTCTTTAATTACCAAACATAGGTAGGCTCAGATGGACCGGCAGATTCCGACAGGACAGGACAAGGTTACAGCAAACATGACGACAGTCTGGTTCAGGCATGAATGACACAAACAAACAAGAATCCGACAAGGACAGGAGCAGAAACAGAGAGAGATATAGGGACCTAATCAGAGGGAAAAAAGGGAACAGGTGGGGAACGGGGTGAATGGGTAGTTAGAGGAGACAAGGGACAGCTGGGGGAAAGCGGGGGAGAAAAGGTAACCTAACACGACCAGCAGAGGGAGACAGGGTGAAGGGAAAGGACAGAGACAAGACAACATGACAGTACATGACAGTACCCCCCCACTCACCGAGCGCCTCCTGGCGCACTCGAGGAGGAAACCTGGCGGCAACGGAGGAAATCATCAATCAGCGCACGGTCCAGCACGTCCCGAGAGGGAACCCAACTCCTCTCCTCAGGACCGTACCCCTCCCAGTCAACTAGGTACTGATGACCACGGCCCCGAGGACGCATGTCCAAGATTTTACGGACCCTGTAGATAGGTGCGCCCTCGACAAGGATGGGGGGGGGGGGGGGAAGACGAGCGGGGGCGCGAAGAACGGGCTTAACACAGGAGACATGGAAGACCGGGTGGACGCGACGAAGATATCGCGGAAGAAGAAGTCGCACTGCGACAGGATTAATGACCTGAGAGATACGGAATGGACCAATGAACCGCGGGGTCAACTTGCGAGAAGCCGTCTTAAGGGGAAGGTTCTGAGTGGAGAGCCAAACTCTCTGACCGCGACAATATCTAGGGCTCTTAGTTCTACGCTTATTAGCAGCTCTCACAGTCTGCGCCCTATAACGGCAAAGTGCAGACCTGACCCTCTTCCAGGTGCGCTCGCAACGTTGGACAAAAGCCTGAGCGGAGGGGACGCTGGACTCGGCGAACTGAGATGAGAACAACGGAGGCTGGTACCCGAGGCTACTCTGAAAAGGAGATAGCCCGGTCGCAGACGAAGGAAGCGAGTTGTGGGCGTATTCTGCCCAGGGGAGCTGTTCTGACCAAGACGCAGGGTTGCGAAAAGAAAGACTGCGTAAGATGCGACCAATAGTCTGATTGGCCCGTTCTGCTTGACCGTTAGACTGGGGGTGAAAGCCGGAAGAGAGACTGACGGAAGCCCCAATCAAACGGCAAAACTCCCTCCAAAATTGAGACGTGAATTGCGGACCTCTGTCCGAAACGACGTCTGACGGAAGGCCATGAATTCTGAAAACATTCTCGATGATGATTTGTGCCGTCTCTTTAGCAGAAGGAAGCTTAGCAAGGGGAATGAAATGAGCCGCCTTAGAGAACCTATCGACAACCGTAAGAATAACAGTCTTCCCCGCTGACGAAGGCAGTCCGGTGACAAAATCTAAGGCGATGTGAGACCACGGTCGAGAGGGAATAGGAAGCGGCCTGAGACGGCCGGCAGGAGGAGAGTTACCGGACTTAGTCTGCGCGCAGACCGAACAAGCAGCCACGAAACGACGCGTGTCATGCTCCCGGGTGGGCCACCAGAAACGCTGGCGAATGGAAGCAAGCGTACCCCGAACGCCAGGGTGGCCGGCTAACTTGGCAGAGTGAGCCCACTGAAGAACGGCCAGACGAGTAGGAACGGGAACGAAAAGAAGGTTCCTAGGACAAGCGCGCGGCGACGGAGTTTGAGTGAGTGCTTGCTTTACCTGCCTCTCAATTCCCCAGACAGTCAACCCGACAACACGCCCCTCAGGGAGAATCCCCTCGGGGTCAGTGGAGGCTACTGAAGAACTGAAGAGACGAGACAAAGCATCAGGCTTGGTGTTCTTAGAGCCCGGACGATAAGAAATCACGAACTCGAAACGAGCGAAAAACAGCGCCCAACGCGCCTGACGCGCATTAAGTCGTTTGGCAGAACGGATGTACTCAAGGTTCCTATGGTCAGTCCAAACGACAAAAGGAACGGTCGCCCCCTCCAACCACTGTCGCCATTCGCCTAGGGCTAACCGGATGGCGAGCAGTTCGCGGTTACCCACATCATAGTTACGTTCCGACGGCGACAGGCGATGAGAAAAATACGCGCATGGGTGGACCTTGTCGTCAGAGAGGGAGCGCTGAGAAAGGATGGCTCCCACTCCCACCTCTGACGCGTCAACCTCGACAACGAACTGTCTAGAGACGTCAGGTGTAACAAGGATAGGAGCGGATGTAAAACGATTCTTGAGGAGATCAAAAGCTCCCTGGGCGGAAACGGACCACTTAAAGCACGTCTTGACAGAAGTAAGGGCTGTGAGAGGAGCTGCCACCTGACCGAAATTACGGATGAAACGACGATAGAAGTTCGCGAAGCCGAGAAAGCGCTGCAGCTCGACGCGTGACTTAGGGACGGGCCAATCAATGACAGCTTGGACCTTAGCGGGATCCATCTTAATGCCTTCAGCGGAAATAACAGAACCGAGAAATGTGACGGAGGAGGCATGAAAAGTGCACTTCTCAGCCTTCACAAAAAGACAATTCTCTAAAAGGCGCTGGAGGACACGTCGAACGTGCTGAACATGAATCTGGAGTGACGGTGAAAAAATCAGGATATCGTCAAGGTAAACGAAAACAAAGATGTTCAGCATGTCTCTCAGGACATCATTGACTAATGCCTGAAAGACAGCTGGAGCGTTAGCGAGGCCGAAAGGAAGAACCCGGTATTCAAAGTGCCCTAACGGAGTGTTAAACGCCGTCTTCCACTCGTCCCCCTCCCTGATGCGCACGAGATGGTAAGCGTTACGAAGGTCCAACTTAGTGAAAAACCTGGCTCCCTGCAGGATCTCGAAGGCTGAAGACATAAGAGGAAGCGGATAACGATTCTTCACTGTTATGTCATTCAGCCCTCGATAATCTATGCAGGGGCGCAGAGACCCGTCCTTCTTCTTGACAAAAAAAAACCCCGCTCCGGCGGGAGAGGAGGAGGGGACTATGGTACCGGCGTCAAGAGCTACAGACAAATAATCTTCGAGAGCCTTACGTTCGGGAGCCGACAGAGAGTATAGTCTACCCCGGGGGGGGGTGGTTCCCGGAAGGAGATCAATACTACAATCATACGACCGGTGTGGAGGAAGAGAGGTGGCCCTGGACCGACTGAACACCGTGCGCAGATCGTGATATTCCTCCGGCACCCCTGTCAAATCACCAGGCTCCTCCTGTGAAGAAGAGACAGAGGAAACAGGAGGGATAGCAGACATTAAACATTTCACATGACAAGAGACGTTCCAGGAGAGGATAGAATTACTAGACCAATTAATGGAAGGATTATGACAAACTAGCCAGGGATGGCCCAAAACAACAGGTGTAAAAGGTGAACGAAAAATTAAAAAAGAAATGGTTTCACTATGATTACCAGAAACAGTGAGGGTTAAAGGTAGCGTCTCACGCTGAATCCTGGGGAGAGGACTACCATCCAGGGCGAACAAGGCCGTGGGCTCCTTTAACTGTCTGAGAGGAATGTCATGTTCCCGAGCCCAGGTCTCGTCCATAAAACAGCCCTCCGCCCCAGAGTCTATTAAGGCACTGCAGGAAGCTGACGAACCGGTCCAGCGTAGATGGACCGACAAGGTAGTGCAGGATCTTGAAGGAGAGACAGGAGTAGTAGCGCTCACCAGTAGCCCTCCGCTTACTGACGAGCTCTGGCCTTTTACTGGACATGAAGTGACAAAATGACCAGCGGAACCGCAATAGAGACAGAGGCGGTTGGTGATTCTCCGTTCCCTCTCCTCAGTCGAGATGCGGATACCTCCCAGCTGCATGGGCTCAGCACCCGAGCCGGCAGAGGAAGATGGTAGTGATGCGGAGAGGGAGGCGACGGAGAGCGCGAGCTCCTTTCCACGAGCTCGGTGACGAAGATCAACCCGTCGCTCAATGCGAATAGCGAGTTCAATCAAGGAATCCACGCTGGAAGGAACCTCCCGGGAGAGAATCTCATCCTTTACCTCTGCGCGGAAACCCTCCAGAAGACGAGCGAGCAAGGCCGGCTCGTTCCAGCCACTGGAGACAGCAAGAGTGCGAAACTCAATAGAGTAGTCTGTTATGGATCGATTGCCTTGACATAGGGAAGACAGGGCCCTGGAAGCCTCCTCCCCAAAAACAGATCGATCAAAAACCCGTATCATCTCCTCCTTAAAGTCTTGATACTGGTTAGTACACTCAGCCCTTGCCTCCCAGATTGCCGTGCCCCACTCACGAGCCCGTCCAATAAGGAGAGATATGACGTAGGCGACACGAGCAGTGCTCCTGGAGTAAGTGTTGGGCTGGAGAGAAAACACAATATCACACTGGGTGAGGAACGAGCGGCATTCAGTGGGCTCCCCAGAGTAACACGGCGGGTTATTGATTCTGGGCTCCGGAGATTCGAAAGCCCTGGAAGTGGCCGGTGGATCGAGGCGGAGATGGTGAACCTGTTCTGTGAGGTTGGAGACTTGGGTGGCCAGGGTCTCAACGGCATGTCGAGCAGCAGACAATTCCTGCTTGTGTCTGCCTAGCATCGCTCCCTGGATCTCGACGGCTGAGTGGAGAGGATCCGAAGTCGCTGGGTCCATTCTTGGTCGGATTCTTCTGTTACGGTGAGTGAATGAGGACCCAAAAGCGAATCAACTTAAACAGAGCTTCTTTAATTACCAAACATAGGTAGGCTCAGATGGACCGGCAGATTCCGACAGGACAGGACAAGGTTACAGCAAACATGACGACAGTCTGGTTCAGGCATGAATGACACAAACAAACAAGAATCCGACAAGGACAGGAGCAGAAACAGAGAGAGATATAGGGACCTAATCAGAGGGAAAAAAGGGAACAGGTGGGGAACGGGGTGAATGGGTAGTTAGAGGAGACAAGGGACAGCTGGGGGAAAGCGGGGGAGAAAAGGTAACCTAACACGACCAGCAGAGGGAGACAGGGTGAAGGGAAAGGACAGAGACAAGACAACATGACAGTACATGACACTTTCATTCTCTCTCCCTCTTGCTGTATCTATGGCTTAAACATGCTCGTCGTTCCGTACGTTTGTGTGCCTTATAGAGACACAAACGGAGACTCTCAGACACACGCGCACGCACACACTTGTTCTCGCACACTTTCCTATTTGAAGCGGGGCCCTCTAGTTTTTTCTGTTGTTGTTGTTCAAACAGAAATCCTCATGTGATTCCAGCTGCTTTTCTGTTGGCTGGAAGGCGTAAGCACGGCAGCCATCTCTCTCTCTCTGTGTGCATAACGCTGGAACATTTGATATGTAACATTTACTGAAGCGCGTGCCTGCCTGTTTTCTTTTATTAACTGATGTCCTAGGACGTTCCATTCCCTACAGACTGAGGCTTTGTCATCAATGGCACCCTCTTCCGTATATAGTGCGTGGGCCCTAGTTAAAAGTAGTGCACTTATTTTAATAGGAAATAAGGTGCCATTTGGGATGCAGTGCAAAGTGCATTGTAATTAAAAAGCTCTTCAGACTCTCTCTGTCGGATGAGGAAAACCCGGTCAGAGAAAATGACACAGTGAGAATGAATCAAAGACTTTATTAACAGCCGGGCAGGACGTGTCCTCCTTGGAATGTGACCAACTCTTCTTCCCATATTTTCATTTTCTCAACTCAGATGCACTCCTTGAATAGACGAGTCAATATGACATTTATTCTCCCATAAGATTGACTAGCGTGAGATGAGGTGCAGCCTCCAATCACTGAGAGGACCAGTTGAGCATATCAAGTGTAATTTGATTGTTCTTCTTAATAACAGGAGAGCTTCTAAACAATGGATACTAAGCATCCAAATCCTAACCCTTAATTACAGTGTCAATTGGTCTCTGTGTAGTTAGTATCTCTCTTTGTGAGTAACAAAATATTCCAAATGGCACCCTATTCCCTAGGGAGTGCACTACTGTTGACTCTCACTCACTCACTTACTCACTCACTCATTCACTCTACGTCTGTAATTTGATCATAATGAACTGGCTTGAGTATCCTTAGCCAGTTTCAGTATTATATACAGTATTGTGTGTTATCTAAATAACTGAAAGGCAACCATTCCTCCTTTAGTCAGATGTGTTTGGTGAAAGGAAGGCAGACAGTTTATCTGCTATGGCAATTTTTTCCCCCTATTTTTAAAATTGTGATTTATTCATGTTTCACTTTTCAATTTCCAGAGCTATTTTCATGTTGCTATCATCAGTCTGCGGGTGCTTGGTTGTTCTACAGTCGAACCCGTGTGATGTTGTCTTCTGTCTGCTCAGGGCCTAGCTAGCTGACAGCCCTAACTCTGGCGATGTTGTTGTGGAATGTTTTGTCATTTCAGTCTGTATTACCTGTCTTCTCTCTGGATTCTCAGAGAGCTGTGATAGCTTTGTCCATTTAACTCAGGATCTACATTTTGGAGTTTGACGTTTAGGGTTTGCTTTGCTTTACTGGGTTGTGGCCACCGGTTGTGGGCTGATCTAGGATCAGTTTAGCCTTTTAGATCATAATGAACACGATGGCATGTATAGGGGAAAGCTGATCCTAGATTAGCACTCCTGGGTTGCTTTATATCAATACGGGCTCTATTCTTACTCTTTTCTTACACCACTGGTATGGGTTTTATGTACTAGGCAAGTATCCTGCTGTAATCTATGTTTGATGCTGTGGACTGGAAATGATGTGTATAGAACTGATTCTCGGCTGGGTGAACAGTATTGTCTTGTAGTGTGCAGCGTGCTCTGTTCTGGGTGCGCTGTGCTGTGTTGGACTGGTTTGTTCTGGTTGTGGTTTGCTGATTGTCGTGGCCAGGGTCAGCTCTTTCTGTTGGTTTGCTTCTGTTTTAGCATACTCTGCAGGGAGCGCTCCTGCGATGCCAATTATATTGACTGGAGAAAGGAGGGGAGGAGAGGGTTAGAAGACTTAGTGAAAGGGAGAGAAAAGGGAGGCAGCGAAAAGAAGAAGGGGGGGGGAGATAATGAATGAGAGGAGAGACAATGAAAAGGGGAAAAAGAGAGAGGGAGGAACAGAGAAGGAGAGAAGGAGACCGTTGAGGGTGAGTGGATGAAAGGAGGGAAGACGAGAACAGAAAGCAGGGAGAGAGAGGGAAATTGGAGGAGAGAGATTCTGTCTGTGAGTGTAATGGTCTCATGCTGTCAGACTCTGGGGAATGCTCTCACTGCAGAGGAAAGAGAGGGAGTGAGACAGAGAGAGCAGCGAGAGCAGAGAAAGAGATAGACGACGGAGAGAGAGTGCGAAAGAAAGATGACTTCAGCCTTTTTCCCGAGGAAGCGACGGTTCAGCCCCCCTCCTTTCCTCTTAAGCAGTTGTGGTTCCCAATATAAAATGTGATTCTGTGGTGAGATGAATATGTGTGTGAATGAATGGGAGTGTGTCACAGTATCTACATGTGTACAGAGCAGCGGCTCTGTGTTTTTCATCCCAACTGGGTCACCAGATGGCACATGTAAAGTTAACCCTGTTATTCAGGCCGTAGCCATGATGTCGGTTAAGAACATGTGGACTGACACACTAATTAGGGACTCAGCCAAGGAGGAGGTTGTTCGCTAACGATGCAACGATGACCCACGTCCCGACCGAGACAGTTGCTTAGATTTGGCTTGAATGTGTATGATAAAAACACAGAAACTGAGAAAGACACTGTCCATATTCTATTGTTCTACTGTCCCTGTCCATTTCCATTGTTGTGCTGGGTGCCCCTGCTGTTACACCAATTGATCTCCACTCAGTTGATTGGCTTTGACAGACAGTGGGGAACATAAAGGTTGGGTTTGTTAGAGGTACATCTCTGTGAAACATGGAGGTCATTACACACACACACACACACACACACACACACACACACACACACACACACACACACACACACACACACACACACACACACACACACACACACACACACACACACACACACACACACACACACACACACACACATGGTTTATGTGAACATGGATTCACATACACACAGCTACATGTAGTCTGATAACAAACACAGACACACTCACCCATTGACGCGTACTCACACATTCCGATACACACATTCAGAGCCTTTTGGTCTCTCTGGTCGCTTTGTGTGTCACGTATCTGAATAGTCGGACCCAGGCAGCCTCCGAGGACTCCAGCCGGAGAACACCAACCTGCATTGTCACTGGAACATTAAAAACACAATTCAACAAACGTGTACAAAGCACATGACATGGCTTACGTGCAATGTACCTATTGTGTTTATTTGTGTAGAGCAGTAGTGTGTCCAAGAACATTGTCCTCTGGGGACATCACACTTTGTCCTATGCTACAAAGGCATCAGAAAAAGGCATTCTTTCAGTTTTTTTTTTTATACGAGTGCAGTAACTCATGGGCCATGGTAAGGCATTCTTCCTGCGGTCTCCTCCCTATAATCTGCATGCTAATGTTTGTGACGTGTTGCGCGTCTGTCTACGTGCGTCTATTCAAGCTGTAAATTAGGAGAATTCTCCTCAGAAATAAATACCTTAATTGCCTCCAGATATCTACTGTGTTACACATTCATTCGTAACACATGTTGCTATTCGTTGAACCATGTTAACGAGCAAACAACAGCGTGATTAAGCCTGCATATGTAACTCTTTATAGGATCTCTATGAATGTAACAATGATATTTTAACCATGCTGTTTTTGACCATGTAGATTCGGAAGTTACAGACTAGTCGAGCCGGACCCAGGTTATATTGTTGTCAATTGGTCTAAATGACAGGGAGGGGTCAAGCTTTAGGTCACCGTGGTTGCCCTGGTAACCCTGTTCTGGTTGGTTGCCTGGCAACAATTCCCTTTTGTTCCAAATGATTTTATTTGCAGCATATATTCCCCTTTACCCTTGCCTCTTCTGCTCACTTCTATCCATCATCCCCTCTCTCTGTCTTACTCCATCTCTCCCCTTCACTATATATATATACATGGTATTTTTCCCATCTCTCCTTCACTATGGATATAGGGTCTGTTTCTCTCTGTAGTCTGCATCTATCCTTCCTCAGACATCTATAGGGCCATCCCGCTTGTCCTTGGTGCATCCTCATACCAGTCGGATGTTTCTGAGAATACCAGGTATTTGAGGGTGTATGTTGTGTGTTGAACAGAGAGATAGATAAGAGACATAGGAATAGATAAGAGAGAGAGAGAACTATAGTTTTGTGATTGGGTCTTTTGAGGAGCCCTATAGACTTTGACTGATATAGTGATCTCATAACTCCGGCCCCACGGTAATTGACTTCTTATTTCTGTAAGTGGTTTATTGGCAGGAGCAGTAAGTATATTTGCCAAGGCATTAAGAACTCTCTCTCTCTCTCTCGTTTTCTCTCTTCCCCTCTCTCTCTTGCCTCCATAACGACCTCCTCTCCTATGTTTTGCCGCCTTTCTCACAGTTGGGCTAGTTGCTGGGTGGGGTGGCTTGGCACCATACAGCTTGAGACTCGGGGGTCTGGGCTGTGAGCTAATGATGTTTGACAAGCACAGAGAGGGCGAGGGGTGGCGGTGGGGGGGGTTACAGAAACAGCCAACCACAGGGGTTGGAGGATTGGAAAGGGCGGGATTGAGAGATATACAGAGAATCAGTGTGTTTGTGATAGGAGTCAAGGTGGGGCCCACAAACAGGACAGCAGTGTTTTCCAATCCTGGTCCTGGGGACCCCAAGGGGTGCATATTTTAGTTTTTTGCCCTTGTACCAACACGTAATTCAGTCCCCAGGATCAGGATTGGGGAAAACTGCAGTACAGGATTTTGGTCCAAACCAAATTGAATGAAAAACTCTAAAAGGGGCAATCTGTTCAATTTTGGTACATCCAAATAAATGATATATAGTCATTGAGTCTTGACGAATATAACTTCTTAATACCAGGGTCAAATAGGGTATCCAAATGGACTGACTTCAAAGACCATAATGTTTTATTTCAAACCCTAAATCTCTTTTATACAGTAAATCAACAAGTTGAATCAAGTCCATTTTATACTACAGATGGACCTTGTCTTGATTTGGGCTTTCTTTCAACTATTTGGTAGAAATTTAAAAAAGATGACAGAGCAGCAGAGAAATAAAGGGGAAGTATGGAAGGAATGGAAGAGTGAGCGGAAGGAGGAGAAAAAGGGTTGTAAAGGGTAGAGGGTGGACAGAAGGGCATATCGGCACCCAGGGGATGGGGGGAGGGGTGTGGACAGAGGAGGACAGCTGGACAGGGAGGGTAGAGAAGGGGGGCTGCTATTGTTTCTATATCCTGGATCAAATATGAAGAGGTTGTCACAGCCACACTGTTTAGCTGTATTTCCGACCCAAATCCTAGCATCAGCACAAGCATGACAGACAACTTTGTCATGGATGGTATCATTTAGACAGTAGCAGGTCTACTGTGTCTTATCATACTCTTCACTGTGCTCTGATCATTTACTGCATGAGGATTCGCCTTTGAGTGTTTTCCTTGTGGTGGATAATATTCCTAGAGAGATGAGGCGGAGGTGATACGGAAGGGAAGACAGAGAGGCAGACAGTCGGTTTAAAAACGGATGAGTGGGCTCGGGCTGGTCGAAAAGATTGGGAGGAAAGGTTGACAGAAGGGTGAAAGAGGACTGGAGGGAAAATATGAGAAGAGAAAGACAGATGGAGGAAGGTGAAAAAAGATGGAAAAGAGACAGATGGATGGAGAGAAGATGGGCGAAAATGAAAATGGAGAAATGAAAGGGATATTTTTCACTGTCTGGTCTTGGGACAGTGTTTATTAAGTCTCTCTTTTATATCTGAGCCTGAAGCCCTCTCGCCTCACCCCTTCTCTCTCTCTCTCTCTCTCTCGCTCTCTCTCCCTCCTTCCGTCTGCCTCTTTCTCTACCTCCTGGTTCTCACTTCGTTCACGCTGCGTTGAGAAAGTGTAAATTGTGTTTCTTTAAATACCCGTGTCTTCCTCAAACTCGCAGCTGTGTGGGTTTGTGGAGAGGAGAGAAGAGAGGAGAGCAACAGCATTTAACTCCTGTCTACCAAGGATAAATCTCTCTTCTTTCATGTCATTGCAACACTAACAGTAGTCAGTACAGCTCCTGGAGAGAGACAGGTTAGGTTTCTGTTCAGGAATACATGTATAAATATGCTGTATGTAGATACAGCTGTTCTATTCTTCAGCCATAGAAACAGCCATTGCGGTTGTCTTGATAACTGAGGCGACGGAACAGACAGCCTATTTACCAAAGCATTTATGCTGAGCAGAAGAAGATCTCACAATCAGCCACAATAATTAGAATTAGCCCTAGACGTAATTATTGACGACACTAATCCAGGGAGAGGGAGCCAAGCACTCCACCACAAACTCT
Source organism: Oncorhynchus clarkii lewisi (assembly GCF_045791955.1). Classification (NCBI taxonomy): domain Eukaryota; kingdom Metazoa; phylum Chordata; class Actinopteri; order Salmoniformes; family Salmonidae; genus Oncorhynchus; species Oncorhynchus clarkii. The sequence continues at coordinate 41,430,820 of NC_092166.1, forward strand.
GGCTGCATCTCAAGTGACACCTATTCCTTATGGGCCATGGTCAAAAGTATTGCACTACATAGGGACTAGGGTGCCATTTGGTATGCCAACTCAGGGTGCTTGTGAAACAGGCCGCAGGGCCCAACCTCAATGGCAGCCAGGGAGAGAGAACATAGTCTACTTGAGAGACAGAGAGACAGAGAGACAGAGAGAGAGAGAGCGAGAGAGAGAGAGAGAGAGAGAGAGGGAGAGGCAGACAGATAGAGACAGCGAGCATTGGACACTTTATGGAACACAAAGCCTCCACTATTTCCTCCTGGAATGTCCAAGGTCTGAGGTCATCTGCCTTTGGCCTAAAGAGCAGGAACCTGGACTTCACCAAATAAATGTTACATGGTATAGAGGAGATGGACCCACTGGTTGCCCTCTAGGTTACAGAGAGCTGGTAGTCCCATCCACCAAACTACCAGGAGTAAAACAGGGAAGGGACTAAGGGGGTATGCTAATTTGGTAGATAGAAGACCTAACTCACTCTATTAAATTAATCAAAACAGGAACATTTTACATTTGGCTAGAAATTCAAAAGGAAATGATCTCAACAGGGAAAAATGTCCTCCTGTGTGCTTCCTACAGCACATTTGTAAAGTATTCAGATCCGTTCATTTTCTCCACATTTTGTTACGTTGCAGCCCTTTTCTAAAATGGATTCAATGAATGTTTTTCCTCATCACTCTACACACAATACCCCTTATTGACAAAGCAAAAACAGGTTTTTATAAATGTTTGCAAATGTCTAAAATAAAAACCGGAAATTTTACATTTTTACATTTTACATTTCCATAAGCAGACCTGAGACTCGAAATTGAGCTACCAGACAGGATCGTGTCGAGGCACAGATCTGGGGAAGAAAACATTTCTGCAGTATTGAAGGTCCCCAAGAACACAAGATTCTCTGGTCTGATGAAATCAAGATTTAACTCTTTGGGCTGAATGCCAAGCATCACCTCTGCAGGAAACCTGGCACCATCCCTACGGTGAAGCATGTTGGGGGCAGCATCATGCTGTGGGGATGTTTTTTAGCGGCAGGGACTGGGAAACTAGTCAGGATGGAGGGAAAGATGAACGGAGCAACTGTTCATGAAAACCTGCTCCAGAGCGCTCAGGACCTCAGACTGGGGTGAAGGTTCTCCTTCCAACAGGACAATGACCCTAAGCACACAGCCAAGACAACGCAGCTAGAGCCCGGACTTGAACCCAATTGAACATCTCTGGAGAGACCTGAAAATAGCTGTGCATCGACGCTCCTCATCCAACCTGACAGAGCTTGAGGATCAGCAGAGAAGAATGGGAGATAGTCCCCAAATACAGGTGTGCCAAGCTTGTAGTGTCATACCCAAGAAGACTCGAGGCTGTAATCGCTGCCAAAGTTGCTTCAAAAAAGGGTGTGAATAATTATGTAAATGTGATATTTCAGTTTTTACATTGTAATAAATTTGCAAAATTTTCAAAAAAAACAGTTTTTGCTTTGTAATTATGGGGTATTGTGTGTAGATTGATGAGTGGGGAAAAACTATTTAATTTAATCCAAACTATTTACTCAATCATGAGGCATCAAAGCCAAAGGAGCTGAATAATATTAAGAAATTCATAGATGGAACGAAAGTAGTGTGGGAAGCTACTAGAAACAATTAGGCAACAACAAATTCAATCCCTTTAGACAACTTCCTGGACAAAATGTTTCACTGTAATAGGGAAGTTGTAAACATGGCAGTAGAAAACCTATATAGTATATTTAACCTCTCAGCTTCCGTATCAAATCTAAACATGTCTAGCAGACAACCTAAGAAAATTGACAACAATGACAAATGGTATGATGAAGAATGCATAAACCTAAGAAAGAAAATGAGAAACCTACCCAGCCAAAAACATAGAGACCCAGAGCACCTGAGCCGTCGACACCTTCACTATGGTGAATGACTAAAACGATACAGAAATACACTACGGAAAAAGAAGGAACAGCACATCAGAAATCAGCTCAATATAATTGAAGAATCCATAGAATCTAACCACTTCTGGGAAAATTGTAACACACTAAACAAATAACAACACGAAGAGTTAATCTATCCAAAAGGGAGATGTATGGATAAACCCCTTCTCCAATCTTTGTGTCCCTTTAACAAAGAACAAACAGCAAAAACATATGCATGATGAAATACAAATCTTATAATCAACAATTATTAAAGACTACCTGAACTCACTGGATTCTCCAATTACATTGAATGAACTACAGGACAAAATACAAACACTCCAACCCAAAAAGGCCTGTGGTGTAGATGGTATCCTAAATTAAATGATAAAATATACATACCACAAATTCAAAATGGCTATACAAAAACTCTTAAACATCATCCTCAGCTCTGGCATCTTCCCCAATATTTGGAACCAAGGACTGATCACCCCAATCCACAAAAGTGGAGACAAATTGTACCCCAATAACTACCATGGGATATGGGGTCAACAACAACCTTGGGAACATCCTCTGCATTATCATTAACAGCAGACTCACACAGTAAAACAATGTACTGAGCAAATGTCAAATTGGATTTTTACAAAATTACCGTACGACAGACTACGTATTCACCCTGCACACCGTAATTAACAAACAAACAAACCAAAACAAAGTCTTATTTCCCAAAATTTGGCTTGAGGGTCTGCTATACAAATTGATGGAAAGTGTTGTTGGGGGAAAAACATACAACATTATAACATTTGTACACAAACACCAAGTGTGCGGTTAAAATTGGCAAAAAAACACACATTTCTTTCCACGGGCCGTGGGGTGAGACAGAGATGCAGCTTAAGCACCACCCTCTTCAACATATATATCAACGAATTGGCGAGGGCACTAGGACAGTCTGCAGCACCTGGCCTCACCCTACTAGAATATGAAGTCAAATGTCTACTGTTTGTTGATGACCTGGTGTTTCTGTCCCCAACAAAGGAGGGCCTACAGCAGCACCTAGATCTTCTGCACAGATTCTGTTAGGCCTGGGCACTGACAGTAAATCTCAGTAAGACAAAAAATAACTGTGTTTCAAAAAAGGTCCAGGTGCCAAGACCACAAATACAAATTCCATCTAGACATCGTTTCCCTAGAGCACACAAAAAAATGATACATACCTCGGCCTAAACATCAGCGCCACAGGTAAATGCCACAAAGCTGTGAACGATCTGAGAGGCAAGGCCAGAAGAGCCTTCTATGCCATCAAAAGGAACATAAAATTTGACATCCCAATTAGGATCTGGCTAAAAATACTCAAATCAGTTATAAAACCCATTGCCCTTTATGGTTTTGAGGTCAGGAGTCTGTTCACCAACCAAGAATTCACAAAATGGGACAAACACCAAATTGAGACTGCATGCAGAATTCTGCAAAAAATATCCTGTGTACGACGTAAAACCCCAAATAATGCAAGATCACCTACAGAGAGATGAACGTGGAGAAGAGTCCCCTAAGAAAGCTGGTCCTGGGGATCTATTCATAAACACAAACAGACCCCACAGAGCCCCAGGACGGCAGCACCCCAGAACGGCAGCACAATTAAACCCAACCAAATCATGAGAAAACAATAAGATAATTACTTGACACATTGGAAATAATTACATTTTGCCCTAAACAGAGTGAACACAGTGGCAGAATACCTGACCACTGTGACTGACCTAAAGTTAAGGAAAGCTTTGTAGAGAGAGAGAGAGAGAGAGAAAGAGAGAGAGAGAGAGAGAGAGAGAGAGAGAGAGACAGAGAGAGAGAGAGAGAGAGAGAGAGAGAGAGAGAGAGAGAGAGAGAGAGAGAGAGAGAGAGAGAGAGAGAGAGAGAGAGGGAGACTACTCTCCACAAATGTTTAAAGCCTTGGATTGATGTAGGCATGGGATAGACTACAGGGAATTGTTCGACAGCAATACTAAAGGAATTCTTAAAAGTGTGTAATGTTGTTTCGGTGTCGTATCATTTTTGGTTTTTGGCAGTTAGTTTTAGTTAGGTTGTGGTGCCAATGTTCTTCCTGCCACATCCTGCATGCATTTCCTCTTTCATGTCCCGGTCGGAGTTCCGCAACGGAACACTTAGAACACACAGATGTGAAGGAAAAAATGTATATCGCCGCTGGTGCAAGGATGTGATACCGCTACACTACACGGTGAATTTAAAACTGTCTACCACTGACAATTTTTGTTCCAATTAGACTATTTATAAATGCCATATTTACATAGGTGAGCAGCTTGCTTTGAGGCATGTCTGGTACTATATATGGGATGTGTTCCAAATGGCACCCTACACTACCACACTACTGCCATTCAGGATGCAGAACATACAGTACCAGTCAAAAAAAGGTTTTTCTTTATTTTTATTATTTTCTACGCTGTAGAATAATAGTTAAGACATCAAAACTATGAAATAACACACATGGAGTCATGTAGTAACCAAAAAAGTGTTAAACATTCTTCAAAGTAGCCACCATTTGAATTGATGACAGCTTTGCACACTCTTGGTACTCTCTCAACCAGCTTCATGAGGTAGTCACCTGGAATGCATTTAAATTAACAGGTGTGCCTTGTTAAAGTTAATTTGTGGAATTTATTTTCTTCTTAATGTGTTTGAGCCAATCAGTTGTGTTGTGACTAGGTAGGGGTGGTATATAGAAGATATCCCTGTTTGGTAAAAGTCCATATATTGGCAATAACAGTTCAAATAGCAAAGCAGGTCAGGGATTCAATCCTGCAACCTTTCAGTTACTGGCCCAACACTCTAACCACTAGGTTACATGCCGCCCCAGATTTCAAGTCACAGAGTTCAAGTAACAGACACATCTCAACATCAACTGTTCAGAGGATACTGAGTGAATTAGGCATTCATGGTTGGTTGAATTGCTGCAAAGAAACCACCACTAAAGGACACCAATAATAAGAGGAGACTTTCTAGGGAAAGAAGCACGAGGATTGGACATTAGCACGTTGGGAATCTTTCCTTTGAATCCAAATTTGACATTTTTGGTTCCAACCACTGTGTCTTTGTGAGACGCAGAGTAGTTGAATGGATGATCTCCCAATGTGTGGTTCCCACTGTGAAGCATGGAGGAGGAGGTGTGATGGTGTGGAGGTGCTTTGCTGGTGACACTGTTTGCTCTTAGTGGGACTATTGTTTTTTTTTTTCAACAGGTCAATGACCCAAAACACACCTCCAGGCTGTGTAAGGGCTATTTGACCAAGGAGGGGGATGGAGTGCAGATGACCTGGCCTCCACAATCACCCGACCTCAACCCAATTCAAATAAAAAAAATCAAATCAAATTTTATTTGTCATATGGTTAGCAGATGTTAATGCGAGTGTAGCGAAATGCTTGTGCTTCTAGTTCCGACAATGCGGTAATAACCAACGAGTAATCTAACCTAACAATTCCACAACTGCTACCGTATACACACAACTGTAAAGGGATAAAGAATATGTACATAAAGATATATGAATGAGTGATGGTACAGAACGGCATAGGTAAGATAGCTAAGATGGTATCGAGTACAGTATATACATATGAGATGGGTAATGTAGGGTATGTAAACATAAAAGTGGCATAGTTTAAAGTGGCTAGTGATACATGTATTACATAAAAATGGCAAGATGCAGTAGATGTATAGAGTACAGTACAAACATATGAGATGAGTAATGTAGGGTATGTAAACATTATATAAAGTGGCATTGTTTAAAGTGGCTAGTGATACATTTTTGTGGCTAGTGATACATTCCATTATTAAAGTGGCTGGAGTTGAGTCAGTATGTTGGCAGCAGCCACTCAATGTTAGTGGTGGCTGTTTAACAGTCTGATGGCCTTGAGATATAAGCTGTTTTTCAGTCTCTTGGTCCCTGCTTTGATGCACCTGTACTGACCTCGCCTTCTGGATGATAGCGGGGTGAACAGGCAGTGGCTCGGGTGGTTGTTGTCCTTGATGATCTTTATGACCTTCCTGTGACATCGGGTGGTGTAGGTGTTCTGGAGGGCAGGTAGTTGAGATGTTTTGGGATGAGTTGGACTGCAGAGTGAAGGAAAAGTATCCAACAAGTGCTCAGCGTACGTGGGAACCTGTTCAAAACTGTTGGAAAAGCATTCCAGGTGAAGCGGGTTGAGAGAATGCCAAGAGTGTGCAAAGCTGTCATCAATGCAAAGGGTGGCTACTTAGAACAATCTAAAATATATTTTCATTTGTTTAACACTTTTTTGGTTACTACATGATTCCATATGTGTTATTTCATATGTGAGATGATGTCTTCACTAGTATTCTACAATGTAGGAAATAGTACAAATAAAGAAATACCCTTGAATGAGTAAGTGTTTTTGACTGGTGGTATACATTTTTGGTCTAGTTAAGCCTTTTCTGTGATGAATGACTCCTGTTTGTTGATGTTCCTGGACATAAAATAGCCCTTAAAGAGGGTGAACACTTGGTTAGACAAGGCATCAACGGCACAACGCATCAACGATATTATAATAACTTATTATAAGTAGATACGTTTTCCAGTTCCATTTCAGTGTATTCACGTAATCACATACAGTATATTAGCAAAGGTTACTGTCGTGTACGGGATGAGTCCTAAAATGGCACAATATTCCCTACATATTCCCCAAAGTAAGTGCACTATATAGGGTATAGGGTGTCATTTTGCAAGTTCAAGTTCAGTTACGGTTTTTACAATCACAATTCTGTGTCGAACCCCATAATTATTGCTGGTCACATTCATTCTCACATCCTGACCCTCATTTCCATAATATTTGTCTCATTTGAGTTTGTTCAACCCTGAAATAAATATGCATGCCTAAAAATGACACCGCTTAAACACTGTGGGGTCACACAGTAACATTAACACTGTGTAGCATCTCTCCATTGTCACTTTGACCTTTTCATTTCTCTCTCTCTCTCTCTCTCTCTCTCTCTCTCTCTTTCTTTCTTTCTTCATTGGCTGCATCCCGAACCAAATGGCAACCTATTCCCTATATGGGGCCCTGGTCAAAAGTAGTGCACTATATGGGGAGGCAGGTAGCCTAGTGGTTAGAGTGTTGGGCCAGTAACCAAAAGGTTGCTAGATCGAATCCCTGAGCTGACAAGATAAAAATCTGTCGTTCTGCCCCTGAACAAGGCAGTTAACCCACTGTTCCTAGGCCGTCATTGTAAGTAAGAAATTGTTCCAAACTGACTTGCCTATTTAAATAAAGGTTAAATAAAAAATATATATTGGGAACTAGCCAGTTAATGTTCTGGCTGGTTATAGACTCATCAGTCTTACATAGATACTCCCATGGCTGTTTTCCCTCTCTAACAGTCCAGGATATGTTTGCGTCCAAAATGGAACGCTATTCACTGCACTATATAGGGAATAGGGTGCCATTTGGGGGACACACACCTGTCCAGAACTCTTACAGACAGTACCTGAAATTACCATCTCCATCTGACCTCCTTTTCCCCTCTCCTCTCTGTGTTGCCTAGACGATGACCCCATGCAGCCGGTGACCCAGGACGAGACGGTGTCGGTGGGCGGCACGGTGACCCTGACCTGCCGGGTGACAGAGAGCGACAACTC